>NC_135314.1:84026881-84266881 GCF_048772815.1 Callospermophilus lateralis
TCCCTGAAACCACCTACGTGAAGGCTGATAATTCCTTGAGTAAAGACAGTAGAGGTGCCTTTTAGCATCCCCTAATTATCCAATCAAAAGGTACAAGGAAGCAATAGAAAGCTGGAACACTACCAGTGTGATTTGATTTTTATTTCTGATGCCACCCTTGGAAATATCTTAGGTTACCCTTCTCCTGCCCTTCAGAACTAACAATATGGAACTAACAATAATTTATTATTATAGAATTTAGTTCACTAAGAAATGGGCAGGTGATGGGTATCAAATACCCGAAATAAGCACACACACTCTAATCTTATGCTTAGTTTATATTAACCTGTGTCAAATATAATTTTTCTGCTAAAAATTCAGAGAAATTTTAATTGTATTAATTCCAAATCTGTAATACACTACATGAACAATCACTTGCAAATCTTAATCGTACGATTAAACACACATGTATATATATTACATACTACATCAAATGTATTCTAAAATTATTTGGTAATAAAAGAAAAAGGCAGTGTGTCCTCTTGCTGAGTGGCGGCTTCTGCCACTCTCTCTCCAGCTGGTACTTGCCTGATCATATTCAGAATACCTGACTAGGTGCCCTCAAAGTTATCAATCAAATGTGAAGCAATCAAAGACTGGTTTGGATTTCCTGCTAGAGTCAACAGGAAGTAAAAAAATAGTCCACTGCTATTCTGTTCTATTTAAATTTTTTTTTTTTAATTTAAATATGTGGGAGGCAAACAAAAGATTTCTGCTAAGACAACTGATGGAAACTCTGCAACAATTAATGATTAAAATGTCAAAGAGGCACCCTGGATTTGGCCCCCTAAATTCAAAGAGCAGTCTAATTTTAAAGTGCATGCATCAGAGAAGAACAAATGCAACCAAGACATTTTTACTCAATTAAATCTCAGGGGTGGGGAAGGGGCCAAAACAGTGGAGGAAAAAATTCACATTTCTTTATTTTCATTTTACTGCAGGCCACAGGAGACTCCAGTGAGTATCCCTTGTATTTGAAGTGTTTTTCAATTCTTTCTGCTCAACAAAAGGAAGCTTGCCCTTGGGGAGCTGAGATTTGGGAGACAAGGTCAGTCTATTCACAACAAGACCCTCCTACTCCGTTTTATTAGCATTGTTGTACCTTTGAACACTTTCAAGTTCTACTCTTTTCTGCCTAAATATGGTAGGAATTATAAAGCCTTAAGAAATCTAGAAGATTCTGGAAGCCAGGGGAATGGGGTTAGACACTGGTTTCTGAAGTCAATGGTTGAGTTTCTCAGAGGTGTCTGCCCCAAGTCTGGGCTTTTCCAGGACAGTCACTTCTCCTGGGAAAACCTGGTATTGAGCAGAGAGAGACTAGCTCTGCCTTTCCCCTTCTGTTCTCTTCCATCTCCTCCTCCTCCTCCCAGAAGCAGTGGCTGGAGAAAGGATCAGAGGAAGGGACGATCTTCAGAGTCTGACAATGTTTCCAGTTTCCGTTTTTTGTGCCTTAGGTTGTGTAGTGTAAGAGGATTAAGCAAAAAGCAAACAAAGAAAACTGACTTTGATTATGGAATCAAAGAACTCAGAATTTAAAACCTGGTTCAGTTTGTTCACCCCTAACTAAATTACTTAATCCCTCTGAGCCTCAGTTTCCAGATCTATTAAATAGGCACAAAATATTTGTCCTTGCTGGTTTATTGTGAGGAAAGATTCTGACATATGGTAAGTACTTAATAAGCACTGTTGGCTTTCCTGTGTGTGCTGGGGGATACTGCGCGTGGGGGGAGGGGGGGAGTTTAAATGGTGGCTTTTTAGCTATGACTGTACTGGGTAACCCCAGAGGCAATTACAGTCCACTGGGCACAATATTTGAAAGGGGTTTACAAGCACTCCATTACAAATGTCTACTGGGTTCTCTCCATAACACCTTGAGGGGTTCCTTTAAAGCAGGATGACATAAAAATACTAGAGAATTTCTTTTTCAGGTGGATCAAATTCACCTGAAAACAGACTATACACAATTTAAAAATTTAATTATAAGCACGCATATGACCAGAGGTACAAAATACTTATTTTATATATTTTATTTGTGCATATAATTAAATATACATAATACATATTTTCCATTATAATTCATCCATTACTGACAAAGATGCCAGGAGAATGCATGAGTCACAAAACTGAATATCAGTAGATGAAAGAACAATATGTAAATGAAGCACAGCAGCATTTTCAGCCTCCTTTTAGCACTTTTAATTTAAAGAACTATAAACATTTCCTTCACAGCTTCTTCATGATCCTATCCAAACATCTGAAACATGTAATACTTTTAGGTACACATGAGAATTGGCCTCATAATGGTTTTCTCATTTTCCGGATCACTTTTCCAAAGTATTTTATTTAATTGATTATACACACCCACACATTTGTATATATCTCCAAACATAAAGTTATATGAATGCCACCATTTGCATGCCTTTCACCCCACTCTTTCCTTCTTAATTTGGACAGCTCTCCCCAGCTTATCTCTCCCATCCATATTGGCACTCTCCAACAAGGTCACCCAAAGTAGCAACTCATATCCATCTCACATATACTTCTCCGGACTGAAATAACTGTGTGTGTGTGCACTCGCACGCGTGTGTGCGCATACACACATACACACAGATGCATATGCATAAAGGAACAGCTGTGGGAGCATCTATTACCCAATACCCAAGGATGCCCCAATCTATTCAGATTTAGCTCAACCTTTCTCTAAATTTACATCTAAAATTAACAGTTTTAATATGTTTGACATAATACCAGAAAAAAACTAATATACTTTAAAAGCATTTTCAAAAGCAAAGTTGAAATAAATGGATTCTATAGTCGGCCTTTAGTTAGGCGTGGTGATTCGCATGAGGCACATGGTCAGGGAAAGCTTGATTTTTCAAGCCATTGTCTTATTTTCACTGTCTTTTTTTTTTTTTTTTTTTCTCCCTCTCTCTTTTTGGTGCCTGCTGTTCAAAGTACTGCTTTATCCTCAAAGGTGAAATTTCAAAGATTTCTGGAAAACTCTTTTAGCCAAGATAATGTGCATGTTTTGGGAGAGACAGGCACAAGCACAGGGAGGCCAAAGAAAGAATGAAAGTCTGAGTGGGAATGAAGGGAATGAAGTTAAGATTGTCAAGAAAAAGGAGGGGGCAGAAGAGCCACAGGATCCACCTCACAACAGCACAGCAATTGCCACTCACTAGCGTTACCATGGCTCTTACTGGGTGTCTTACTTGTCTAGGCATCATAGGAGAAATTCTCAACAAAATGAGGCCTCGTGCTCCTACTTCTGACCTTAGGCCATTTCCTTAGGGCCACTTGTTCTCCTCTGTGTTCCCAGTGCCCCGAAGTTCTCATCACCATTCCCCACTAAAACCTCTTTTCAAATAAAAAAAACCAATTGCCATTCTGCCTAGAGTGAGGTAAAATCTCAGTGCAGTTTTAATTTGCATCTCTCTAATCCCTAGAGATATTGAACATTTCGTCTTATATTTGTATTTCTTCTTTTGAGAAGTGTTTAGTTCCATTGTCCATTTATGGATTGTCCATTTATGGTTTTATTTTTGTGTTTTTTTTTTGTTTTGTTTTGTTTTTAGTTCTTTGTATATTCTGATAATCAATTCCCTCCCTATCTGAGCAAGGATGAGGGGAAAGGGGTCACTCACACACTGCTGGTAGGACTGCAAACTGGCACAACCACTATGGAAGCAGTGTGGAGATTCCTCAAAACACTAGGAATGGAATCATTATATGCCTCAGTTATTCCACTCCTCTGTATATATCCAAAGGATTTAAAATCGGCATACTACAGTGACTCAGCCACATCAATGTTTATAGCAGCTCAAATCACAATAGTCATACTTTGGAACCAACAAACCTAGGTGCCCTTCAACAGATGAATGAATAAGGAAAATGTGGCACATATACACAATAGAAAATTACTCAGCCTTAAAAAAGAAAGAAATTACGGCATTTGCCAGTACATGGATGGAACTGGAGACTATCATGCTAAGTGAAATAAGCCAATCCCCAAAAAACCCAAGGCCAAATGTTTTCTCTGACATGTGGAAGCTAATCCACAATAAAGGGAGAGTAATAGAAGTTCAGTGGAGTAGACAAAGGTGGATGAAGGGAAAGGATGGGGGGATGGGAAAAGGAAAGACAGTGGAATGAAATTGATGTAACTTTCCTATATGAATACACCACAGCGAATTTCGCCATCAAGTACATCCACAAGAACTTAATTTTAAAATATAGCTATGGGTACCTAGCAGAAGGAAAGGAGCAGAGGGTGGGGAGGGGAAAGAGAAGGAGAAGCACTGGGGTCTGAATTAGACCAAGATATATTCAATGCTTGAATAATTATATCAAAATGATTCTACTGTCATGTATAATTTAAAAAATAAATAAATAAAATTTTAAAAAGGACACATTCACACCAAGATTCAGATGAATGATAAGAGCTTAAAACACACCTGCTGGTGTTTTTGCATTTTTATACAAACCAAAGCTTCTTAATAAATAAAAAATTTCAACAATAGAACTGCTATCAAGTATAAGAGCCCAGGCAAAGGGCCCGTGGAGCATCTCCAGCACCGCCAGGTACACAGAAACCTCACTGCAGGCGGATCTGAGAACCCATCACCAAGAGCACTAGGCCAGAGAAAGAACACCTCTGGGCAGGCTCTTGGCTCAGTCCTCCACCAGACAAAGGAAACTAACAAGTCATTTAGCTTATCTGGGTCCCAGTTTCCCCATTTGTAAAATAAACATCTTGAACCAGATGACTTCAAGGTCACTTCCAGCTCCAACAGCCCCCGTGTGAATTGTGTAATCCTCACCTGGACTCTCCAAGGAGCTTGTGCTTGTCAGTTTGCAAATCCAAGTGGAAAGCCCCTGGCCTGCACTAGCCTCCACCCGACCCTCACTGCCCCACCCACCCCCAAGCATGCACGCACTCCTTAGGGTGGAGAAACAGGGCTCCAGGAAAGCGTCAGCTCCAGCTCCCTGTGTGTGCTGGTCCATTGCTTGACTTTTCCATTTGTTCTCAGCTTTTCTATTCATAGAACTCAACTCTACACTGCTGACTGGGTGGCTTTGTTTTTCCACATGAAAGGCTGATCGTGGCAACTCCAGCTCAGTAATCGACAACAGTTCCCATCACTGGCTATAGCAAGAACTGCTGGTGGCCAACTCCACCACCAATCGTCACCCCACACACATACAGCCCTCGCTTCTATCAGAAGCCTAGTTTTATTCCAGTATCCTCTACCTGAACACGTACCTCACAAGAAGGGGCCCTAATCCAGGGGGTGAATCAAGATAGGACTTGGTTGATCCCCACCCCCTGCCAGTGAATGGTTTAGGATCCAGCACGTGAGGAGCTTTGGCCACTGCTGCATGAGGTTGGAATTTCCTCATCAATTAAAGAGACTCAAATAAAGTAAGAAACAAACAAGCAAGTCTCTTCCTCTTAAGTCATTTTATGACCAGGAAAAGAGCAAGTCAGAACAAACCATCACACCAAGGATGGAAGAGCAAAGAATGGAAAGAACCTTGGTCCTTCGTGATAGAGTTGAGTCACTGAATTCAGTCACCTTGGGACTGTCCTGCCTTGGAGCATCTTATATATGCTAATAAATTTTCCTTAATGTCCAAGCCAGTTGAATTGTGGGTTTCTTCTCCTTGCAGCTGATTGTTTACTGATACATTCGTAACATAGAACTAATAAAAGCCTAGTTTTATTTTGTCACTCTTATCACTCAAGGCTCTCATGTTCTGATTGCCTCAGTGCCATCGCCACACAGTAGGCTCTGGTCACCCTCCCCCTCTGCCTGCCCCCAAATCGTCCACCCTGTAAGTGCCGCTGCTTATCCTTCAGATTCCAACAAAAACACCTCCTCCTCTGTGAAACATGGCCCGGTTTCTTCAGGCAGACTCGTGTCCTCATTTCCCACAGCAGGGCTCACGTGCCTCCATTGTGTGGTAACCATTTGCACACCTGTCAACCGCACTAGACTGTGAACTTCTTAAGGGCAGGGGCCTCCAGGTCCTGTGGTACCAGCCCAACACCTGCCTGACTCCCAGGGACATAGTCTGCGTCTGCCTCAGGGAGTCAACACCCGATCTCGTCTATCACCTGAGGAGTGCTGCTCCCCTCTCATTTGGAAAGTTTAAGTACTTTGTACCTCAGTGTGGGCCTTGCCCAGTGGGCTGTCACTCAAGTTCATATTCAAAATTATAGAAGTGGCTGAAACCATACAGATCCCAATCCCTCAGACCCTGACAGGTGTTTTCAGTTCATTATGTCTGACAGTCTGATAGTCACTCATGTTTACTGCATCAAGAGAAATGAAGAGTGAAAAGAAATGTGTCCCATTGTAGCAGGGCACTGGAGGACTCCTGCCCTACCACCCAGCTCCAAGATGCACAAACACTGAGGCACAATGGCACCTCCAGGCTGATCCCTCTCAAAAGCATCAGTGTAGGCTTAGTTTTCGGAGTGAGCAAAATTCTCAAAGAAGGAACGTGAAACAAGGTTTCAGCCCATAGATCCAAACTCTGACTCCAGCTCTCGCTCTCCCAGATGTTCTGACACTGTATAGCGTGGACTGGATGTCGTCTTCTGCACCATGCACCCTGCTGCCCCCTCTCTGACACACACAGAGAGAGAGAGAGAGACACACACAGACACAGAGAGAGAGAGAGAGAGAGAGAGAGAGCGAGCAGTTCGACTTCTCTCTGCTTGTTCTGGTAGCTCTGGTGAGTGACAGTTTAAGAGTTCCTATCTGCTCAGATGTAAACCAAAGAACACTATAATGCAAATGACCTACTACGGAGAACCAGAACCCAACAATTTCAGTGATTCCCCATTCAGGCCCAAAGCACTCTTTTGGACATGGAGATCACGTTTAATGTGACAGGGGGTGAACAATTACTCTAGGGTTGAGATGACTCATTTCAATAGCATAATTCAAATATCCTATTCATCTTGCAATATAATCAACTCCTGAGGGGTTGCTCTACTCCTTGCAGGGGGAGAAAAGTGCCAAGGAAGGAAAATGCAGAAAAAGCATTTCCTGGGCAGGCAGGTACAGTGGCTGCAGGAGGCTGGCCTGCCATCGAGATGAGCAGCCCTGTTCCATCTGCGAAAGGGAACCTCCCCTGCACTCTTTCCAGAGTCACACATGGGTCCCACTGACTGCTCGCTGTCTGCCTGAAAAACACATGAATGCTAGGCTGGAGTTGTTCCATCATCAAAATGTGCTGAGTGCCTACTATGTGTTAGCACTGGTGCTACAAGGAAAAGATACCATCACCACTCCACCACCACGGACGAGAGAGGGAAGGTGCTGGAACGCAGAGGTAGAAACTGCACTTCTGAGTGACAGAGAATTCTGAGGGTGATAAGACAGGCCTCACAGGACCCATGTCTAAAATGCCTCAAAAGGTGAGTAGAACCCACTAGGTAATAAGGAAAGTTATCCTGGGCCTCTAAAAAAGAGACCCAGAAACAAGGAGATGTGTCAGAAGGTAGGAGCTGAGAGCAGTTTGGAGTAGGTAGGCCAGAGGTCCTACTGGAGTCATGGCGGGTAGGAGAGGGACTTGCACATCTAGGCCCATCCCTGAGCTGACTGGTGGGTCTGTTTCCCCCGACTGCTTTCTTTGACCTAAATTCTAGGCACACTCTTAACACCCCATCTTCCCCTTTCCAGGCTTTTCTCTCTGAACATGTGTCCTGCCCTCGGCCCTGGGTGCTCCCTCACCTTGTTTTCTTGTCTGCCTGGAACCCTCATGTCTCTGTGATGCGTGCCCATGTCCCTGGGCAGATGGAAGGGCTCACCTCTCTGCTGGTCTTGTACGGCCACTTGGTCAAGGTGGACAATATCTCTACTTCAAAAAGGCGAAGACTTTAGGATTAGCTCCTGCAGGAAGCTTGTGAACCCAAAGTCCTGTGACACAAAGCAAGATGTACAAGACACAGGAGAAACACCAAGACACTGAGACCCCTGGTGCCCAGAATGAGCTGCCTCATTCTACAGTAAAGGCTACAGGAACCAAAGGCCTTAAGAGAGCTCCACTCTGGCCACACCACTCATCTCTTCCAATTCCAGTGTCCCACACTGCATTGTCTTAATCCAAGACCCTCATTTTTTTTTTTCATCACTTTAATCCTCCATTTTGAGGATGGCCGGATTCTTTTCCTACCCAATGGCCAATTGTCTTAGAAGACAACACAACAGTTAGGGAGAACACAGATTTGACTTGAGGCACAACTGGGTTGAATCCCAGCTGCAGCAGCCTGAGGATTCACTGTGAGGACTGAAGGAGACGGTGATGCTGCACAGCTTCAAGACACAGGAAGCACTTCGTAAGCTGTGACTCTCTGTCGGTTAGTCTTGGGATCCAGCATGGCTGCCCCTGTCGCCAAGCCTCGCGTCTCCTATTCTGAGTCCCACCATTTTCTTCCTTTCCTTTTCTTCCCCACCCTGACCTCTATCCATCAGTGAGAGTGACAAGACAACTCTGGCAATCCAATGACTTCATGAAGGAGGTGGCATTGGAGGTGGATCTTAAAGACAAACAGTATCGGGACCTGAGGCTCTGGCAGGAAGAGGGCATGCTGACAAGTGAGAAATAGCAAATAATGACACAGGTAGAAAAGCACACAGCTTGGGGTATACCAGTGAGGATTGTGGGGTCCATGCCCAAGAAATGATAGAGATCAGAAGAGAGAGAGTCAGAGACAATTGTGTGTAGTTCTTGGGAAACCACACTCCAGGGTGCTTATGTGTGTTGGGGGAAGGGGGGGTCATATGTTGCAGGGTGACTGTATGCAGGATGCATTGGGAAGGGAAGACACCAAAGCAGAGGCTTCTCCTCAAGGGCAACCCACATGTCACACAAAGCATTCTGGTCATGAGCTCAGAAGCACCAGGCTTCAAGGTCTGGAATGGAGGAAGCAAGTTGTCTTGGTACTTCTTCATTCTTCAGTTGGCTCATCTGTAAAATGAGACGCTTGACCTTCATGTGGAGTCCACCAACTTGACAATTGAGGGCAGGCAAGACCTCAGGGAAGATATTGAATTTTTTGATGCCTTCATTTACCCTCATCTGTGAAATGGAGGTAAAAAACACAATCCTTTCCTTGAAGTGCCAACAACTCCATCCCCCATGCAGCAGGAGTTAAAACTGTTGTCTGTCCTCGCAGCTAAAATACTTTCACATGCCATTCAGAAAAACAAAACTGGAACCCAGTCCCGGCCAGTCTGGGATAGGACATGAAATGTTTTTTCTGACACATTTTTCAAGTAGATTAATTCAAGTACATAATGATAATCTCCAGATATACATTGTCCTTGAAAATGTCACTGTATTGTTAGAAAGAGAGACGTGCAATTCTAAGTCCCCAAAGCAATAAAACGCGGGTGAGCCTTCAATTCTAAATCAGACTTAACTTCCAAAAGAAGGTGCTCTCAGAGATACGTGGCACACCACTTGTTTTCCCGTGTGATTCATGGCGTCTCTAGAAAACAAACAGAAACAGAACAATATACAAGTATTTGTCAAAAAAAACAAAACCTTAGATGTCTCCAAATTTTGTCTGTGACAGAGCACTGTGGTATCCCCTTCCAAAATCTAGTGACCAAAAATTTAGGGCTTGTATCAAAACTCCAGCTAATTGTTCCTGCTTCCACGAGTTTCTAGTCCCACTCTCTCTTCCAACACATCTTGCACCCACCTGCTGTTAGGAAAATATTCCTTGCTTTGCACTTGGGTTTCTAGGATGTAAAGACTGTGTCTTTCACCTGTCTGTCTCAGTGCGTCCCAGAGGACAGCCACCACACACATTGTGTATTCAACCCCCATAACCCAGAAGTGACTGGCACCAGTGTGCATGCTCTTGCCATTAAGCCGACTGCTTCCCAAAACACTGAAGAAAAAGAAACCTGCAAATGGATGACTGAGCCTTCACACCCCTTGTTTTTCTTTCCCCCCAAGAATACTCTTCCCTGTCATTTTTGAAACTTCTCAAGACTCCTCTGGAAAGCATTTCCTTATGGATCCCCTCTCAACTCTACTTCCCACCCCTCTGTGTTAGCTCTCATGAACTCACATGTATCTGAAGAATTGTCGCCTCTTTGGGTCTAAGGCAGGCTGCTGCGCTGAGCAGGCTCACTGGGCTGTGTTCTTGGTGCTACCACCTGTTTTGTGTACCAGAAGCTCCTCACAGCCAGCGCCTGGTCCTGACCCAGTGTCACACGGAAGATGTATCCCCAGGATACGGGCAGCACCCAGGTCAGAAAGTCTCACATCACCTACAGAGGTTGACAACATCACAGGTGGCCATGTGCATGGATTGTTTTCTAGAAGCATCATAGGACTATTAAAGGTGTTTGTCTTTACAAACAAAGACTAAGGGTTAGGTGGGAGGAGTATGGAGATGTTCTCTTCTGAACTGTCTAAATTTTTTCTTTGATCACACATGTCATTGAAGATTTCTTATTTGTTTTGCTTCTTTTAAAAAAATTCAGATACCCAAGTTCTACTCTTAGAGATTATCATTTGATGTATCTGGGAAGGGGTCTCAGCACTTTTATTTTGTTTAAATTTCAGAGTGATTTGGTTTAGAGGGGAAAATTGTGTGTGTGTGTGTGTGTGTGTGTGTGTGTGTGTGTGTGTGGTGTTTTATAGATGAATGCTCATGTGATTGTGTGTGGCAGGGTGGGAAATAGGGGTAGGATTCTGTAGCTAAAAGACAAACAATTCCTCTTCCCAGTGTAGCTTCTGCAGAAATTACCCCTACTTCCCCCATCCAAAGCCAGATCAGACCGTGAACTCAGACTTTTCCCAGGGAAAGGCCAGAATGCAGCCTATTCCCCCATTACAGGGCAGGCAACTAATAGTGTGGAATGTGGGCAGGGAGACAGAGCTCAGCCCAAGTCCTGGTTCCAAGCATTTGAGTTAAGCCAGTTTCTCTGCCTCTGCTTCCTGGAGACTCACCTCAGAGTGCCAGGTAAGGACCAAGCCTGGGAGGGAAAGAGTGTCAGGTAAGTGCTGGCTACTGACATGCACAGAGAGGAGAGCCCTTCCAGGTCCCCGAGTCTGAGCTCACCTTCTCTCCTTCCTGCTGAACCAGTCTCCCGCCATCATTTGTTGGCCTGTGTGTGGTGTTCCTGGGGCGCTAGCTCCCTGAAGAAGGCATGTGTCTCAATGAATATTTTGTTGCCCCCTGCACATAGTGCAGTGGCCCTTGTGTACCACAAAGGGTGCCAGCTGAGGAGTCCCTTAGTCTGAAAACTCAGGCTGCCCTGTGGGAAGTGCCAACCAGAGGTAAGCCAGCCACAGAGTGGTCAAGACACCAGTCTCCATTGCGGCAGCCACTCTGATTTTCTCAAAGCCACCATCTTCCCCTCTATCTCCCTTTCTCTGGGGCCTCTAAGATATTCCTTGAAGAACACATTCAGGCTAATCTGTGTTCTTCACAGTCTTTTTGGAAACCCTGAAGAGGGGTAAGTGCCCATGCATACTTGTATACTTCTCCCCTTCCAAAATTAACCAGTGGCCACTTCTTCCATTTTCTCAGTTGAAAATACAGATGTTTCATTTCATATGGACACTGGAAGTTCCAGCTAGAGCACCAGCTTCTTCCAGAAAGCCAGGCCTTACCTGACTTCCTCCTCATGGCACTCACCTCCCTCCTAGCGCGTCACCACCTTATGCTGAAGGTGGCCTCTTCCTAGGCATGCCTTAGCCCTAAGTCTCTTCCTCTGTCGTGTCACACACTTCCAGACTTCAGTGCATTTTTTGGCATGGAGCAGAAGTGCCATAAATGTCTTTTGAGTGAAACTCCCTTCTCATCTGACCCCGGCTGACATTCTTGGAGGCCCCTATACAAAGGAAGCAGGTGTTACCTTGATGTACAGTCTCCAGACCAATGTGGGTGCAGTGCAGGTGGAAGGCAGGTTTGTCTCTAAATAAAAATCTGCAGTCAAGAGTTTGCAGATATTTGAAAGAGAAGAATTGGTTGTGTCCCGGGTCTCAAATCCTAGACAATTCACTTCATCAGTACCTTGGCCCTTTGTTCTTTATTAAAACTGCACAGAAAAACCTTGCCATGCTATTGCTACTATTAATAACGTGTAGGCCTTATCACATTGCGTATTGTATTATGAAAATTGAGTGCCAGCACCAGGGAAAACTGATGCGCAGAAGCTACCTAGCTGTTGATAAGGGAGAGGCTTCCTTCTGACCCCACTCAGCTGCCTTCTGGGCCTTTAAATAAAGGCCACCTCCTCAGCCCACCTCCCCTCCCTGCTCCTGCACAAATCAAAGGAGGCAGGGGGACGTTCTGCCAAGCTGCCTGGCCTTCCTAAAGAATGGGTTTCCATCTGCACTGTGGCCAGCAGTTTGCATTCAGAACGACCCACAGGCCTTTCAAAAGACAGGGACGCCATCCAATCCACACAGTGCCAGGTTTTTATAAGAACATCTTCCCATAGTTTCCACTTCAGCCTTCCAAACCACACTTGTAAATAGGGCGTCATCCTCACTTATGTGACCTTGTCCTCATTCGGTGTGAACCATGAATTCTTCTGAATTAAAGAGTAGGCAGGGGTGGTAGCCATGGTGACATCCTCACTGGCTACACGTCCCCCACCCCCAGGGGCCATCCAAGGGGCTCCACACTGGGAAGCCAGCTCTGCTCCTCTAACTGCTGCTCCTCGGAGGCAAGGTTTCCAGCTACAGTTCCCTAAGCACAGTTTTGCAGCTCATCCTACTTGAGGAGGGAGGGCTTCAGAATCCAGCAATGCCCAGAAAGACCCTGGGGAAAAACTTCCTGGGGGCTCTCTTTCACCTCCAAACAAACAAACAAACAAAACAAAAAAAAAAAAAAAGTGTGGGGGGGTGCTGAAGCTAATAAAGATCTGGTTTAACTTTCTAAAACAGCCTCTTATTCTCTGGGAAAACCCTGCCCAGCGACCCAAACTCATTTCCCTCATTTCAAATGCAAATCGCTCGCACACGTGCTAGGGAGCAGTTTTTTTCAGGAGGTAAATGGTGGCATCAGTGATGTCCAGCTCAGCACCACTCTTTAGCTTTCCATCACCAGACCTTATCTTTCCAGAACACAGATGAAAAGGTCTGAGGGAGGGAGTGATCATAGAGACTGGAACGGCTTTTATTAAAAGAGTGTTTTCCCAGACCTTAACTAAACCTCATCCACTTTTGTCAGTCAGGGCCGACAGTTGAGAGCAATATTAGAGGAGGTAATTGCATGTATCAGTCAACAGCTTTTGTCCCGTGGCCGCCGAGAATTACAGTAAAACGGGCACAGGAAAACGGCATACTGGATTAAAGTCAAAAAAGCTCTTTCTCCAGTTTCTCCCCACTTACCAGCTGTTATGTTCCACTGTAGAGACAGAAGCAGCAATAATATCTGGGGGAAATCTAGCCCACCGCAGTCTGGGTTTGCTCCCCCTTCTGCTTTCCCTCCACCTTGAAAGCGATTAATCTTTGACTTTAAAGAGAAACTTTTTCAAAAAGCATTCTACCTCGCCATAGCAACTAAGCTCTTAGCTCTATATGAATTTTTCTCCCATTAAAGTATACGAACACATATAAACTCCGGACCGTCTATCATTTCTTAGACTGACTATAAACCAAGCAGCTCAGAGCCTTTGATGTCACTTGGTAACAGGTCCTAAGAGTTGCCTAAGTAAACAGTTTGCAAGACACAGACACATTTTATGTACATTTGGTTGTAAATCACACCAAGCCAAACTCTGATGAACAGTTAGCCTCAGGGTCTGAAAATTACCACAGGTATGTGGGTGCCAGAGTAGGTAGAAGGGAAGGCAGAGACTAACTTATGCCCCTGCACCTGGCTCAAATCCTCCCAAGGCAGGTGCAGTTGTCACCAGGTCCCTTGTGATCCAGACACCATGGCCTAGCCCCAAGCCCCAATATTAAAAGGACACTCTCTAGGCTATGAGAAATGATCACCTAAAATGCCTTCAGAGGCTTCGGTCACAGAGGTAAGAGGCACTCTTAGGGATAAGGTGAGGGCACATCAGAAACTGGCCTAACTCCCGGGAGACCTCAGGGATCAGGAAACAAGAGGTCAGAGTCATTTCTGAGGGACTCTATAAAACAAGGAACAGAGGTAAGTTTGACCAGCTATGACAGAGGCCAGCTGAGAGGCCAATATGTTGACCACAGCAAGCTATTTGATTAATAAGCTAGATCCTTAAATACTCGAAATCCCTGGCACTTCAGGGTAGCCAAGTTTACCTTCATAATATAACAGTAAATAGTTATTTCCATTTTATAGATCAAAAAATTGAGGTTTAGAGAGATCAGGCAACTCAGTCAAGTAGATGTAGCTACAGACAGAATTCCAGTCCAGCCCTGTCTCCTTCAGAGCCTCACTCCGGGTGCTAGAACCATCTCACACCGTGTGGGCACATCTTCACTAGTACTCAATTCTGGACACCAGGGAAGTAGGGGGTTATAGGATAAGCCTACACTATCTTCCAGGGCATCAGATTTATTCAAATATCGGTGAGTGTCAAACAGCAGAAAGACCACGGTATGGGATTAAGTTGTTGTAGAGATGAGTATTTTAAAGCATACATTTCACATTAAATTCGATGACTATTAGATAGCACGATACAATGTATATATTTTAAAGACTGAATGGGTAATGAATTAATGATTCAAAATTAAACAGGACAAAAAGGTACAAAGTGGATAGTTTCTCTCTCATTTATCCTCAAGTCCTAATTCCTCTCCTCACAGGTAAATCATATTTTATCTATTTATGCAGATGCATATAAATGTGGTTTTCTTTCTCTTTTTAAACATAATTTTTTTTTTAAAAAAGAAACATGTTTTTCTATACTTTGTTTAAAAAAGAAAAGAAAGAAAGTCTTGGAGCCAGGCATGGTAGCACACACCTGTAATCCCAGCAACTCAGGAGGCTGAGGCAAGAGGATGGAAAGTTCAAGGCCAGCCTCAGCAATTTAACAAAGCCCTGTCTCAAAAAAAAAAAAAAAAAAAAAAAGAACTGGGGTGTAGCTCAGTGGTAAAGCACCCCTGGGTTCAATCCCCAATATGAAAAGAAAGAAGAAAAAGAAATCACCAGAGTTTCTATCTGAACACAAAGTATTTTCTCCTTGCTAATAGGTGCATTTCATTATATTGACGTATTCTCGTCTGTCTCACCTGTCTGATGAGTATTCTCTCTCAGGACATCCTGAAACTCCTACTGTTACACACAAGCCTTGGTGAATGGCCTTCTTATGAGTCATTCCACACATTTGAGAATATATATGGGGAAACATTGCTACAAGTGGAACTGCAGGGCCGGGGATGTGGCTCAGCTGTAAAGCACCTGCCTAATATGTGAGAGGCCTTGGGTTCAATCCCCAGCACCACCAAAACAAAAACAAGTGGAATGGCTACATCAAAAGACACATACATTTTTAATTTGGATAGATACTAACAATTTTCTTTCTAAAGAAGTTGTACCAATGGGCAGAGAGCCATTTCTCAATGTTACCAATCTGATGCATGAAAAATGGAATCTCACTGTAGTTGTAATTTGCATTTCTCCTCTTGTGAGTAAGGCTGAATAGAACCCCATTTCATGAACTCCATTTCTATTTCTTACTCTGCAAACTGTCTGCATATATCCTTTGCTCAGTTTTTTATAGGGTTGGGGCTTATATAATTGGCTTGTATAGTTTTATAGAGTACAGAAAATAACTCTTTGTCTGAGACGTGAGTTGCACTTTCTCTTGGTACAAAAATCCTCTATCTGTTGCTAGTTTCTGTGGAGATTCTTGGCCCTACCATTGTGGCAGCAGTACGAGGGGGCGTGACAAGCCCATTGACCCATCCGCCCCTGCACCCTAGCACCTGCACCCTCCCAGAATCGTACCCAGCTGCTGTCCTGAGCTTCCTTCTTCAGCGGGGCTTCAACCCCCTGGCTGCTCTTTTGCAAAGGAAATTGCCTGATCTAGCTCCTTCCTCTCCAGGCTCTCCTGAGAACATTTTAATAGTCCCTCTAGTTTCCCTTATCAGAGTCTTCTCCTTCTCATCTTTCTCTCTGATTTCCTACCTGCAAAACTGCTTAGAAGGAAATAATTCATAATACAATGTAAGACTTAATCAGTTATGTTTTGATAAGAGACAAAAATCTTAAGCAAAGGAATAAATTCAACTATGGAATTTGGAAAAATGAAATTTGTGGAATAAGTATTTGGGTGGGAAATACCCCACTGGCATTTCCCACATCAGGAATCTTGGAAGATATCTACCACCTCCCTCATTAGCCCAAAATTACACATACAAACACATATACTTTCTCCCTCTACTGCCTCAAGAAGGAGATAGGAGGCAGGTGTACTACCTACGGACAATGCTGGGGGACATATACTAATCACAAGTGGACAGATTTGATTGATCTTCCCAATCAAAGAACATAGCCACTGAGATAGTTCAGACTCCCATCAATGCACACAATTGTATAGGAGAAGGTACAGGAAATAGGAACACTCAATTTATCTTGCAAGAGTATCAACTGAAACAACTTCTATAGAAGGCAATTTGATAATATCAATCAAAATTGTAAATGCACATATACCTGATCCCCAAATTCTACCACAAGGAATTTTAACACACACAACTTGCAAATCATTTGTATATAAGATTATTTATGAAAGTAATGCTTATTATGCCACATGATTGAAAACAACCTAAATATTTATAAATTTGGCACTGTTTAATGATTAAACATAAAATGGAATACCATGCAGCTATCTAAAAGACTGAGGAAATTGATTTTATACTACATAAAAAGATAAAAATTCATTTTATACTATGTAAAAATATCTGCAATATGATTTAGTATTTAGTGGAAAGTGAAAAATGCACAACTGAACAAGTACAAATTAATATTTGTCCACAAAAGGTGTTGGAGAAGATATATATATATACACACTATATATTAGCATGCATAAAATACCTCTTCAAATGCACATTTTGATGGCCAGTGGGAAGGGAGGTGGGTAGCTGAGAGAAGAAGACTTCACTCTACTCCTTCATATAATGTACTACCTATTCAAAACTAAATAAAATTCAAAGAAAAATTGTGTCCCTGCCCTTGAATAGCTCACAGCCCAAACAATGACTTTACAACAGGAGGAGCTAATTATAAATCTCTGATAGGCTATAATGCAAACGAAAGCATGATTTTAAAATTCACCAAGCCAAAGAAAATACAACTGGAAAATGTTATTCTTCCTTTTTCAGTCAGAGTTTCTGTGGAATCAACAATTCACAAGGCCTATGCATGAAGATATGTTTAGAGCCTCTTAGGACCCAGGGGGCTCTTTGTTCAACACCTTGTGAGACCTGGAGCCCATCAGGGGGAAGGGCCTTGCCTCAGTCCCTGGGGGTGAGTGGCAAGGTCCTAGGACTGAACTCACTACAGTGTCCCCTCCACTGGTAGATAGATGCTGACTCCCAGGCATGCCCAGGGACTTTGGCAGTGCTCTGCTCTGCACTGTAACGCAACTCCATCTCTGGAGACTCCACTTGCAGATCCTCTTTGTGAGTCTAGAATGGCGCTTGTGTGCCTATGTACCAGTTAGGTGCCACCTACCCCTCCCTCCTCAGCTGAGATAAAAGTAATAAGCAAACTTCTTGGAGGAAAACAGAGAAATCCTCCTCTCCCTTCTGGAAAGTACTAGCATAAACTGAGTTCATTTGGTCCTCCTCGCCTCATCAGACCAGGATCCAAATCTTGGACCTTAGGGTTCTCTGTGGCCCCTCTGTGCAGTTAACAATCAAAATCACAACATTTAGTTATTAATCATGCTTTCAAGGAAACAAAATAACTGTCTATCAATCTGTCATTCACAAACTCACTTCAGGCTTTAATTTTTCCTTAGCCCTGGAGCAGATTCACGCTCTTACGCAGGTCCCCACACTACCTGGCGAGCGGTAGACAGCCAGCGCCGCCTTCCATACTCCATGGCTTTGGAAGGCAGATGGGGCTGAGCCCGAGACAGGGCATATTTCTCCAGGATTCCAGAGCCGGGGGTGCCAACCTTTCTTCTGTTTTTTTTTTTTTTTTTTTTTTTCTCAACTGTCCTTCGTCTAGGACCTTCCACCTGCTCCCGCAACTCCACACAGTTAACCACTGATCTCCCCTCTGCCCTCATCATCAGCCTCTTTATTCTTCTGGCTTCTTCCTCTGCACTTGAGAGCAGCAGCCCAGTTGTAAAAAATAGCTCCTGCTTGATCCCGCCTTCTCTTTCATCCGTGATGCTATTCCTCTTTCCCTTTCATGTCTAGGGTTTGAGGGGAAAATCACACCTAGCCAAATTTTAAAAATAAAATCGTAATGATATAAACAACATAAGTGGTAGGCACTGAGCAGAACACCTAGCAAGCAAGACTAGAGGATAAATAAATCTTCTGTTGTACAATTTTCTGTTGTTGTTTTGATTTGGGGCTTTTTTTTTTTTTTTTTTTTTGGTACCAGGGATTGAACCCGGAGGTGCTTAACCACTGAGCCACATCCCCAGCCCTTTTTTATTTTTTTATTTTGAGACAGGGTCTCTCTGAATTGCTTAGAGTGACGCTGAGTGACTGAGGCTGACTTTGAACTTGTAATCCCCCTGCCTCAGCTTCCCAAGCCACTGATATTACAGAAGTGCACCACCAAACCCAGCTGGTACAGATATTTTCATCTCAAATAATGGTCTGTGAAAACAGACTATGGTTGGTTTTAATACAGCCCATTCTCTAAGATGACAATCATCAATTGTGTAACCATGCAACCACTTTCAAGCAGCTCTTGACTGTGTGAGAACCACATTCTAGAACAAACTACCTGGCCTATGGCTTACAATGTAGCCAATGAAGTTATCTTTGTTTTCTGAATTCTCGGTGATATACTAATGCTGCATATATCTTGGTGGTCCTTTCCTCTGTCTCCTGCATCCTCTGCAAGAAATATCCAGATCTGAATCAGTTTAGCCCATAGAACTCTTGCTGTCTCCTCCTAGGAATCCCTAAGCGTTTCCTGAGTGCCATAGCTGGAGGAATTCACCACCTTTCATACATTCCTCCAGCTATGGCACTCAGGAAACGGGTATCCTGGCTCCCTCTTCCTAGGTCCTACAGCACACTGCCAAATGTAACTCAACAGGTTGATGTGATTTTTAAATTATGTTAATTTAGCAATCATACAGAGAGCAGTACATAGAGTGTCCGGAATTCAATCAGCAATAGCACTTTCTGTTTCTCCCTTAATCATACTTTATTCCCAAAGCCAAATAAGAGCTAAAGAAACAAATTCTGGAGTCCTGGATGTGTTTTCTTCAGTCAGTATTTTATATCCACCTAGTTTTACAAGTCAGCAGAGCCTGTCGGTAGACATCATCCTCGTTTCCAAGATGAGCTAATTCTGTATCTTCCCTGTACAGAAATACATGTAATAAGTGAAGACGGTGGTGATTAATTCCAGAACAAAGGATATGCCAGGTGGAAAGCCAGAGGGTAGGCAATGTAAGACCTCTAGGAAAAGAACCCTTTGGAAAACAGCATTCCATTCTAATTCAATTGGAACAGCCTTTCCATTCCGAAGGTAAATGGCTCTGCTTTAAGATTTTTTTCTTTTCTTTTTCTTTCTCTCTCTCTTTTTTTCCTTTCCCTAGGGCAGGAGCCCTGCAAGCAGATACCTTTAACTGAGCCAACTCCTTTTGTATTTTTCACAATTAGCCTATCTCCAATTATATAAACACCTGCATGATGACAGTCCTTGGCTATAGAAGTATTACAGGAAAATAAAGGTTACTTTAACTTTGAGAGTTGGTTTTAGGACAAAACCAAAGTAAAGCTTATATGGATATACAAAATAATAGACTAATGCTATTGTCTGCTTTCCTTAAATGATTTTATTAGAAGGAACATATTAATTATAATGAAAGCAAACTTGGGACTCTGTGGGTTTCTAAAGAAAATTCCTTTGTAGCACCACGGCAGGATTTCCCAGCATTTTTCTCTTTCTGATGAAATTAACTCCCCATGGTTGGTCAGCAGGATAATCTAATTTTAGCCAATCAGCTTGGGAGCTGCTGTTGACCTCACAAAGGGAGAGAAAAGTATCTGCAGTCATAGCAACCACCCGCTCAGCTCTGATCATCTCTGGACCCTTCCGCCTAATGACAGATACCGGCTTGCTTCTTAGATGATTAATCTTTTCCCCTGTGAACCTCCTTGAATACATTAGCCAACAAGTCTGATAAATTTGTTTATCCCAAGACAATCATTAGAAAATTACCTGCAAAAGTAATTCTCAGTAGAGCAGTTTATGAATGGAAAGCCATATGGCAGATAAAAACAGAAATAAGCAATGAAATCTTCACTGTATGTCACAACAGGTTAGAAAAGTTTCCCCCTCCCTTTTAAACTTTATCATTTTGTGCCAAATCACAAAAGCACAGTGGCCTAAAGTGGGCATTGTACATGAGTAAAAGAACTGTCCTCCTAGTCCCTGGTTATTCCTCCAACCAATGCTGCATACCTACTGTGTGCTGGGCTCTGGAATGCACCAGTGGACATGAGTTATCTCTGCCTTCCTTCTAGCATCCCATAGTCTGGTGGCAGGAGGCAAAAGCATTGATCATTGTAGCACTCGGTGAGAGGGCACCAGAGGCAGAACAGCACCCTGGGAGCATTGGGCAGGAATGGATAACTATCTTCCCAAGTCAATCGAGACTTTACTGTGACATTCACATTAGGTAAAAAATGTATGAGCAGGACTTTCCCAAGAAGGAGAATCATCTAGGCAAAGCAAACAGCACCAGAGAGGCATGTAATCAACTCCTGGGCAAAAAAAAAAAAAAAATCTGTAGCACCTGGATGTTGGTCACATCTTATTCCAGAAAATGAGACTGGAAATGTAGGAGAGCCTGAGGATGTTAGGACCTTGGGAATGTGGAGACAACGGGGATGGATGGAAAGAGGTACTGATTTAGAAGTTCTGGCTGAGGTTGAATCAAGAGAATAAAATTGTCAGCATTCCCTTGGTGATGCTCCTCGCTCGGGGAAAACAATGAGAACCCAATGAGTGTGCATTGCAGCTACACTGCTAATATGGCTAATGCCCACGCAGTCTCTGCTTACACCACTGATGAGCAAAGAGTCAGGGCTGGGTCCTCGTGTGGTAGGAGGTTTCAAGCTACCGAAGGTATCTAAAGCCATTGGTGGGCAAACTGACAACTCAGGTGTGGGCATAACTTTATTGATCACGTAGGCTTATATAAACCAATAATAAAAGCTTCACAAAAACCAGGGGAAGGGGGCCAAATGATTGGACCAGCAGCCAAGGCAGTCTGAGGCCAGAGGTAACTCTCAGAGTAGGACCCTTGTGTCCATTCCAGAGGTTCTGTTCTATAGTCCAGTTCTGTTAGGGTAAGCTTCAGAAACAGCTGGACTGGATAGCCTATCACTACTAATGTTCTCCAAACCAATTTGGGAGAAGCAGCAGGAGATGCCAGGAGATATACTGCAGGCACAGACCTAGGTCCCCAGCCAGAGGGTTTCTTTATTTTTTTCTTAATTTTACTTTTTAATTTGTTCTAATTAATTATACATGACAATAGAATGCATTTTAACATACTGTACACAAATGGAGCACAACTACTTCTTCCTCACAGCCAGAGGGTTTCTGTGTCTGTAGATCCTAGCGCTGGTCTCTAATTTCCTCATTCATTCCAGAAGAGGGTCACCCACCATCAACTTGCTCCTTGGAAGCCTAAGAGCCAATTATTAAGTTGAAGAGTCTATAGTTTCTATATTATTCATATTTTTAACAGTAAGTATGTACTAGTTTTTAAATAAAAACTTACTTTTAAAAATATAGAAATTATACAAAATTACTTCAAAAGCTGTGCCCCAAATCCACACAGCAAGTTGGACATAATCATCACAAGGGCTTGCAAAGGCCCCAGACCAGGCCCTCTACAGACCCCTCAAAGCAAGAGGAAAGGGTGCTGCTAGTTTCTTCATTTTACTGACAAGGAAACAGCATTGGAAATATTTATCTTTTTTAAAAAATGATGCAGTTATATTTTCCGATAGGCTCTTCTTTGAAAAACAGAAGAATGAATAAGCAAGTAAAAGAGCAAATAAAATAAAAAAGAAAGGGAAGGAAGAGGAAGAGAGGAGGGAAGAGAGAGAAAGAGAGGGAAGAGAGGGAGGGAGGGAGGAGAGGAAGGAAGGAAGGAAGGAAGGAAGGAAGGAAGGAAGGTAGGTTGGTTAAGATTTGAGATTTTACCTATGATATTAATACCAAAGAGATTTTTAAATTCTATCTAATAACCACATTCTGGGCAGCTATGCATCAGCCCAGGAACACAAGGAAAAGCAGACCATCTGATGGGGACACAGGCATGTGGACAAGTCAAGGTGGTGTGATGGTTGAGAGTGGACATGCAAAGGACACAGGAGCACAGAGGAGGCCGGGATCCTCCAGGGGCACCCTTCGTTAGCAGCCTGGCCCCTGCTCTGCCTGCTGTGCACCTGCCTTCAGCTGGAGACCTGGTGATAAACACCACTCCATTGCCACTGCATGACACCCTCAAGGACTGCTGTTCCCCGTGACACTTACAGATGAGCAAAGTAGAGCTTGGAGGTTAGGGAAGTTATGCAAAGTCACTTAATTGGTACATCTAGGATTTGAACCAAGACTGTATGATTCCAAAGTTTGGGTACTTTTTATGACATTGTAAAGTCACATACTCTACACCCATTTCACCAATTTGAGTTCTTTAATACTGAACAATCAACTTCCATTCAGAAACAAATTCCCACACACATACAGTAAAAGGCCCTTCCCTAAATTTTCTTGTCTTTCTCCACACAAACCAATCAAGAGACAGTGTTTTCCAAAAAATCAAGGCCCAGACGCTGGCTATATGGAAGAATTCATGTTTCCGTGCCAAAAGATGTGAGGTACTCATTTGTTTACCTACTTTTATTAATCTTTCTGGGTCCTGGAGATCGATACACCACAGATTCAATACCTATACACATACCTACCTACCCCTCCCTCTCTCTCTCTCTCTCTCTCCATCAATAATAGGTCTCAGACCTATTTCCTCTTAAACCCATATTGAGGGGCTGGAGTTGTGGCTCAGTGGTAGAGCACTTGCCTAGCACGTGCGAGGCTCTGGGTTCGATCCTCAGCACCACATAAAAATAAATAAATAAAATAAAGGTATAGATTGTCCATCTACAACTAAAAATATTAAAACAAAACAAACCCCACATTGAAACTATTGACCTTCATCATATCTATCCAAAGGTGATGCATGGTGCTGAAAACCCAAGGAGCAAGAGTATAAGGCCCAGAGGAGGATAGGGAGGCCTCATCACCATCATGTAATCCAGAGCTGCCACAAACACTTGAGCAACATAAAGGTCAAAAGAAATCAGACAGCCCACACAAAACGAACTTCTCTATTCACTTTCTTGCATTATCCAGAAGAAAATGTGCACCCTTGTTTTCTTGTTCATTCACAACTGGAAAAATTGCAAGGTCCTAGGAGCATGGGACCTCCATGAGGTACAGATATTTCCGTGGAGCAGAATCCTACAATGAAGATATTTTGGTTCTGGGGCAGGGTCCTTCTGAATTAAGCAAAGGATCTAAGCAGTGATTGAGAGTACCTGGGCACAGCACACGTAATCTAGGACAACAGGAGAGGCTGGTAGTCTTTGTCAAGCACATAAGGTCCAGAAAGGATCACCGTTTCTAGAAATAAGCTAGAGAAGAAATGGGGCAGGACAGAAGATCAGTCAGGTCACACTAATATCACTTGAACAACCTCCTGTCTTCTGCTCTCCCAGCCTCCAAGATTTCTTCTAAATTGTTCTGCATTATCAACAATGGAAGAACTGCTTCATTCCTCTGCTCAAGGACCTGCCACAGCTCCTTGTTGCCTCCCATCACTGTGTTGATTGCATACCCTGCTTTGCTCAGGTGGTCTGGCTCACACTTGTTATTCCTGTGTCAGTACTAATGGCATCTCCTATATTTGCCAGTAGTATTCCATTTGGTTAACCATGTGGTTGCCATGTCTTTTGCCTACTTCACACTCCTCTGCCCAACTTGACATTCTCTTTTATTCTCAATAATTCTCAAGTCGTGTGTTCACTTAAAGGGATTAAATAGACACATCATTATAATTTAGCCCCTACAATTGAACAGAACTATTCACTACCCAGACTGTGCTGAGCCATGGGGTTCTTAAACACCCTAGTAAGTTACATGTTTAGTAAATTACATATTCCAGTAAATAAAAACTAGCTTTTGGAGATGTGATATTATACACAAGTGTGTTGGAATTGTGACATCATCACTTCCAACTGTGAGACCATAAGGCAAGTAATATATTCTTTCTCACACCTCAGTTTCCTCACCTAGAAATACAGGGGAAGTCACAGAACCTAACTTAGAGTGATAGTCATAAGCTCTGGGCAAGAAGATCAGGTGAGGTGCTTAATACATATGAGCTGGATAATAGTTGAAGTCCTTGCCACCATCTCCCTCAGCCCACTCAGCACAAAGCTCCACTATACAGTGGGTAATCCCTTGTCACAATGACACGCCATGTGTATTGGCCACAATTCAGAGGCATACTGAGAACGGTTTGTGTCTTGGGTAGGATTCCCCCGACATATCTCCTGAGATGGGGATTTATTGGGGAAGAGCTCTCAGGACACTGACATTTGGAAAGGCTGAGGAATGCAGGATAGACTATGGAGGGAGGTGAAGAGGCCCTAAGCAAAATGCCATCTTGGTCTAATCCATGGAGAAACTCTGGAGCACAAAGTGTATTATGATGCCAGCCCAGCCTGAACAAGGGGCTCGCTCCCTAGTGTGTGACACCCACATGGGCCTATGGTGTGCTCCACTATGCCAGAGGACGTTGGAGACTTGGCATTTCATGTGTGAGTCACAATTTCTCTAAACCTTTGTTCCTTAAATGTCAGTGAGGATGCTTATGCCGTAGGTTGTCGTGAGGATTTAGAAATAACACATTACTAATCCATTATTAAGACAGGCACATTTCACCCCCCCCCCAAAAGCCAGAGTTCTCTCTCCGCATTATGAACAGTATCTAGGTACTTGCACTTAGGTATTTTTGTTCATGCTATCTCTACTCTCAATACTCCCTGCCCCAGAAAATGGAGCCTAAAAGCATAAACATGCAAAGCATACACCCTCACCCTCAACCTACACCCACCCCAAAATAACCTTCCAGTCATCCCTTACTTTAAGCTTCCCCCTGCCAAATCCTAGTTCAAGTCTCACCCACTCCCCATTAACTTCCTCAAACTTACACTGATTTGACTCTTCTCTAAAATCCTTTCACTTAATTCCATATAGTTTAATATTTAATTGATTCCTAATTGTTATAATTTGGTCTCTTCCAACCAGATTTTAAATTTCTACTCTACCCTATCCTATGTTAGAACTCAGCTGAAAGTTCTAGGCTTCTGGTGTGGATTCACTGTATCTTTCAGGTTCATTTAAGAAGCATGCCTTGGTCAGAAGGATAGTGACATACCTTGGTTGACCATTTCAATTCTCAGGATTCTCACAGGTAGCAAAATCCTTCCCTGTGACCCAGAGGTGCTCCGCTGACAACCTGGACTAACAGTGCATGAGAAATGAATGATAATGGCTTCCTCTGTAATTTAGCTCACAGATGAATCTTAGGTGAGATTTTTCTATTGGGTTCTAACAGTTTCTGAAAATTGGTGCCCTAGGAGGTGCAAAGTGGAATGCCCAACACAGTTCTGATTATCAACCGCAGCCTGTGCATGCATTACAGTAACGACGGCAAGGCGAGGCTGCTTCCAGAATCCAGAAAGCTCTTATTAAATCAAACCTCAACTATTTAATAATTACCATGTGGCCTAATTTATGTGATTAGTGTTTCTGGACTTATAAGTTTCTGGAAAGTTGATGCAAATTGAATATTTGTGGTGAAGAGGGGATCAAATTATATTTTAAATTCCCCTAGGGCAATCTCTAAGAGATAGTATTGTGCTATTGAGAACTTTCCCTGGAAATAATTAGTCATTCATTTATTTAGTTGGTTTTAATGTAGAGTTTTTGGCCTTATCTAATCAAGATGTACCTATAATTTCTCCTGGGCTTTAAAAATAAAAAAATAAAGTATGTGATTCAATACTATTCCTTTATTTTTTGTCACCTTCTCAAATTCAAAATAGGTTATTTTGGACTGGGTGTAGCTCAAGGGGGATCACTTGTTTAGTATGAACAAAGTTCTGGGTTCAATCCCCAGTACCACTAATAATAACAATAATAATGATGATGATGTTACTTATCTTTAAATGCCACTCATATTTATATCATAGTTTTCATTTTACAGATAGTAAATGACAAATTCAAGGAGTTTGAATATCCATGGTTACACAGTGTTTGAGTCTGCTAGGGTTGCCAAAAAATGAGACAGGTTGAGTGGCTTAAGCAATAGAAATTCATTTTCTCATGGTTCTAGAGGTTAAAAACCTGAGATCAAGGTATCAAATAGGACCCATTTCTTCTGACATCTGTCTCCTTGATTTATAAGTCTTCATCAGTTATTGTCTGTTATGGTTTGAATGTGAGGTATCTCCAAAAAGCTCATGTATGAGAAAATGCAAGATGCTTAATGGAGAAATGATCGAGATATAAGAGCCTAAACCCAGTCAGTGAATCGATGCCCTGATGGGGTTAACTGGGGGAAACTGAAGGCAGAGAAGAGGAAGGCTGGGGGAGGTGGCCACTGGGGGTGTGGCTATAGGGTATATATAGAGGTGAGTGGAGTCGCCCTTTCTGCTTTCTGATGGTCATGGGAGCTGCTTCCCTCCCCCACACTCTTCTGCCATGATGTTCAGCCTCACCTCAAGCCCTGTGGAATGGAGTTGGCCCTCGATGGGTTGAGACCTCTGAAACTATGAGGCCCCAAATAAACATTTCCTTCTCTAAAATTGTTTTTGTTGCGTCTTTTAGTCACAATAGTGAACAAGCTGATTAACACAGTCTGAATGTTTGTTTTGCCCCCCCACCACCACCAGTGTATTGAAGTCCTCACTCCCTAATGTGGTGGTTTCTGGACGTGGAACTTTAGAGGTTATTTGGTTTCTATGAGATCATGAGAGTGAGACCCATATTGATGGATTAGCAGCATTATAAATGAGGAAGACAGGAGACCTAGTTCACAAGAGCGCTCTCTCTGTCTCTCTCTCTCTCTCTCTCTCACACACACACACACACACACACACAAACACACACACACACACACACCATAAGAAAAGGTCACAATGAAGGAATAATCAGGAAGAAAACTCTCCCTCCTGACACTGTCAGCATCCATCTCTGCCATTAGAAAGAGTGCTTCTATAACACTATAATCGATCAGTTAACTATTAGCTCAATGAATGCAAAAGGTCCAAATTATGATGAAAGCCCTAGAGAGACAGAAACAGGAAAATTTCCTTTGATTTCAGCAATTACATTATATATTTTTTTCTGATCCTATTCAAAATTTGAATTTTCCATACTTTGTTCTCATTATCACCAAGAAGTATTTTTTTGATAAACCAAACTTTTTCATGAAAGCTGAGGTAAACACAGAAATAATTTATACCCATTTATTGAAGCACTCTAACACTTAAAAAATGTGTTAAAGATGGGGAAGCAAAACTAACATTTATATTACCCCATATGTTTGAAGGATGCTACTTTATGCTACAGTCTATTGGCTCATCAATACAAACCTCTGATCCTGAAGCCTCTGTCAATGTCAAAGATACTGCTTTGGAAATTCTATGACTTGACTACAGTCAGAGAGAAATTCTGGCTCTCATATTGCTACTTCCAGCTGAATTTCTGAAATTCTGAACAATGGGGAAATAAATCGAAAACATGCCAGGTTAATTCACATAGTTTGCTTGATATGACCTGTGAAGAGTAGAAAGAGAAAGCTAATTCACTCCCACCGGAGTATAAGCCTTCTGAGGGCAGGCACTCTGACTCACTGAAGGGCATCTCCCTTGGAACTGGTGTGTGAAAAAGAGTTTATTGAACTAACAAATGAATATATGAACTTTCCTTGTACATGTGTATTTTTTATTTGAATCATTTAGGCTCCAGTATCTGGAATCGTTTATTTAAAGCCTGTTTAAAGGCAGTCCATAAGAAAGAACAAAGAGGAAGAAGGAAAAGAGGGATGTTCAAAGCCCACCAAAATATGGGGTAAAAATCCAATTAAACACACAGTGAGTGTTTACTTAACGAAACTAAGATTCTGCCTGGAAGTGTTTGATTTCAAAATGTGAGTTCAGGAGTTCTTAGAATTACCTGGGCCAATATCTACTTAATCAAGTCCCAACAAGACCAGGAAGTGAATGAGCCAGAGACACAAAGCAAATCTGATTCATAGGAAGGTCATGCCCATGAATCACCTCCATGTCCCTCCTTGCCCAGCTTTCCTCTTCCACTTTTCAGCCCTTTTGCCAACTCCTGCTAGCTACTCTTCCCTGTCATTCATTATTAGATCCAAAGTGTCACACCTTTCTTGCTTTTGGGTCTCAGATTCCTACTTGTTAGGTTAGTTTCCCTCTTACTTTTCCTGATAATCTTTTTTGGTTTTTTGGGTTTTTTTTTTTTTTCTTTTTGTACCAGGGATTGAAACTAAGGTGCTTTACCACTGAGCCATAACCTCAGGCCTTTTTAAATTTTTTATGTTGAGACAGGGTCTTGCTAAGTTGCTGAGGCTGGCTTTGAACTTGTAATCCTCCTACTTCAGTCTTCTAAGATGCTGGAATTATAGGCATGTGCTGCTGAGCCCAGCCCTGATAATCTTAAGCATAAGAAATTTCAGAAAAGCTCTCTTTTCAATGTTGTCCCCGGGACCAAGCTCAAGTTTTGAATGATTATAAGACCACACAGCAATTCTCTCATCTTTGTGTTTTTGGTAAAGTTATCAACTACATATAAGCATGCAAACATAAGTATATATGTGAGCACACGTGCTAACACACATACATACATATGCACACACAATAACACTTTGTATAACCAGGTCATGGAAGATGACATATAGGTGCAAATTCCATAATAAACCATTTCTCCAGTACCAAAATGACCATTTTTTAACAGCACAGCCTCATTCTTCCTCCCATTGATGACTGCCATAGTTTGGACCTGGAATGTCCCCCAAAGGCCCATGCATCAAAGCTTGGCCAGATGTGGCTCTATTGGAAGGTGGTATAGTCTGTAGAAAGTAGGGTCTGGCAGAAGGGTTGGGTCATCTGGGATGTGCCCTCAAGGGAGATTGTGGGACATGCGTCTTTCTCTCTTCTCCACCACATGCTCCCACCATGATGGGCCTCACCATTGGTCCAGAGCAATAGACCAACCAACCAGGGACTGAAATCTCCAAAACTGCAAGCCAAAAAGGTTTTGAAGAAAACTGACAAATGCCTGAGATTAATCAAGTCGCCTCAGGCACATGTCACAGCAATGGAAAGCTGACTAATACAATGACCCCAAGACATTGCACAATATTAATATGTTTTATGACATAGCAAATATTTAATAATCTGTGAACAATTTTAGTGGTCCGTGGATTTGGGAATTTGGCAATTTGGGTCTGAAGGATTCTTACTTGGCAAAACTCCATCTGGGCACTGGTTTGATGATCAAATGTCCATTGGTTACTGAGTCCTGAGGTTTCTTTTTTTTAAGGACACCTGACTGGGGTCATTAACATATGTCTAAAATAGAGTTTTTGGTAAAATGTGAAAACAACTTTTGGAAAGCTAACATGTGTTTACTTGTTTTTGCATCACAACTATCTTAAGATTTACTATCTGTAAACATTTGGATTTGCCTGGCATGCCACAAGGATTCTGTAAGTGTTCACTATTTTAACACAGAAAGAGCATCATGGTAAGACCTATACTGCCCTTTGATAATAAGGTTTTTGCCAAGATTTTCTGTCCCTGTGTCACCTGTTACCCTTTTTAACTTCTATATCATTTGATCTTTACTAGGGCTTGCTTGTCCTCTGTTTCTACATTTGTCTTACTCCATTTTTAAATTTTTATTTTTGTTTATTTACTTGTTTATTTATTTTTGCTGCTATAACAGAATACCACAGGCTGGATAATTTATAAAGAAAAGAATTTTCTTTTCTCACAGTTCTGGATCAAGTGCTACGATCTCTTCTAATAAGATCCTTATTTTCATCATGAGGACTCCTCCCACTTGACCTTCTCTAAGCCTCATTATCTCCCAAGCGTCCTGCCTCCAAAACCCATCAAGATATGAATCCAGGAGCTATTTTTCCAACACCTGAACTTTTGGGAGCACACTCAAGCCATAGCAACAATGAATTGTTAATTGTAAAATCTTAAAACACTCAATAGTCTAGGAAAATCAATTCAATAAATAAGATACTAAGATTTTTTTTAACCCTAGTTTAAGAATTTATGCATGAGGCACTGGGTTCAATCCTCAGAACCACATAAAAATACATAAAGATACTGTATGTTCATCTACAATTAATACATACAAACATATATATATATATTTTTAAGAATTTATTCACTGGTACTCCATTCACTATTATCGCCAGTAGGCAAATTCTATACCCAGGGCTGGGGATGTGGCTCAAGCGGTAGCGTGCTCGCCTGGCATGTGTGCGGCCCGGGTTCGATCCTCAGCACCACATACAAATAAAGATGTTGTGTCTGCCGAAAACTAAAAAATAAATATTTAAAAAAAAATTCTTTCTCTCTCTCTTTAAAAAAAAAAAAAATCTATACCCAGAATGAATTCATTTGACACCTCAAAGTAATAACTCTAACCAGACTTTTTGAAAACTTTCTCAGAGCACCTTTGTAACCAGTCTACCACCTCCACTGTGAAAGGCACTATATACAACCCCAGCCATGGTCAGAAAGGAAAGACTTGAACGCCCTCTTCTCTATAATTCTGTGGTCTCTCTTCTTTCCTTTGCAAGCAGGGAGGAAGAGAAAGTGCTATTTCAAATGTTACACATGCTATAAATGGAATGACTACCAGGTATTTTATTGATTTACCTTTGCATGTCAATATCATAATAAGGTCTCAATAAATGTTTATTTAATGAATAAATGAAGTTGAGCAAAGCAGATTTCATCACCAACACATTGAATTCCTGCATAATTCTGATAGAAATAGAAATTTATTGTGTGCACCATAACTGCTTTGTATTACCTCATGGACAGAGAAACAAAAAAATGTAAGACCTTAATCACCTGGAACAAATGCATACCTTCCTGTGTCCCCGGCAGGATCAGTTAAAGCACTGAATTGGTCCAGAGGGAACTGTCATGTGAAGCCCCACTCAGCACGACTTGATCCCACTGTTAAAATCATCTTATTCAAACCTAAATCAAATAGCCTCTCCCTCCTAAAGCAAATATCCTACCTTCCACATTGTGAAGATCTCACCTTGCAATATTTTACCATTGGTATTTAACTATTGCTTAGATACATACTATTCAAAATAAGTTGTTTCCTCTCTTTTTCAACTAAAACAATAGGCAAAATCTAACTTTTGAAGCTAGAAAATCAGGGTGATTTACCACTCAATGGTAGAGTGCTTGCCTACCATGTGTGCAGCCCTAAGTTTGATCCCCACTACCAAAAAAAAAAAAAGAAAGAAAGAAAAAGAAAATGAAGTTAGCAAAGAAATATAATAATGCATTTTACTGGAAAGAAAATGTCAAAGAATATGCAGTAAAAAATAAACAAAAGAAAAAAAAAAAAAAGTTAAGGTATAATCTAGCCAGAAAAATGGAAATGGAAAGCAACAAGGAAATTTAACAGTACAATAAGTCTAATTTCAGTCTTGTGTTTCTTTTTCTTCAAATACAAGTTTTTCTAATTGCTTTGAAATTTTAAAAAAAAAGACTGAGAAGTCAGACATGATGGCAGCCACCCAGCAACTTGGTAGACGGAGGCAGGAGGACCACAAGGCCAGTATCAGCAACTTAGCAAGGCTCTGCTCAAAATAGAAAAACAAAAAAGGAAGTAGGGAAGTAGTTCAGCGGTAGAGTGCCCGGGGTTCAATTTCCAGTACCCCCAGCCCCACTAAAATAACAAAGGGCTAAGAGGTTAATGATGGGGAAAAATAAATCTGTGTCCAGCCTTGGACACAAGCATTGACTTCTAAGAGAATAGTGAAGTCTGGCCTTTTTTACCCAGAAGTGAGAGCTTGAAAATCATTTAGTCGGAGACCATAGAATCTGGCAGTTTGAAGGCTGAATCTGGCCCAGTATCGTAGGCCATCATATCAGATAACAACACTCAAAAATTATGGATTTCCTTTTTAAAAAATCCAGATTTCTAGTTTCTAGCAACAACAGCAGCAACACCACCACACTGGGGTCTGGCTCCTCTGACCTGGAGGTTTCCTCCCTCTGGGCCAGAACTAAACCCAGGGGAGGCCAGGCTTCTCCAGGCAGCTGGAATGTGAACAATCTTCCCACTGCAGAGGAGTCAGTAGAACAAAACCAGCTCTTCACTCTTGCTAACCCTGAGAGTTGGACCAAGAACAGAATAAAATCTAGATGCCATTTTGAAATTCTACTTGTTTATCCATCTTACAACTGCTAAGAGCACAGGACAATCTCTCTTCTTAGCATAAATGGCCACAGCTCTATCTGCATTCATATTTGAACAATATTCAAGCTTAAATGGTGTTCTTGTCAGAGTTTGGTCTGCTAGCAAGCCTCCACGGGTTTAAGTTCTTTGAGAGAAGAGAAGTCCTATGCCAGGCCTTCCTGCACCACCATCTCCCACCATCACAGTCCTACAGGATTGGGGACACCCAAGAATAACAGCTATGGACTGGATCTCTGAAGGAAAGAGATTATAAATTATAGAACAAATGTGGCATTACAAAGTTGTAGTAAAATCTTGTTCATTTCACTTTAATATGTAAGTGACATGTTAAAAGTTTAAGAATTTATAAAGGAAACTCAAAGCATGGAGGTCAGGTCCTAAAATCTTCCAATTATATTACTATTTCACAAAATGGATTTCAGAGCCCAAATTACTTCAGAAACCCCCTCCATTTATCTCACAGCCTTCATTACATCAACCATTAATTTAGGAAATGATTATACAAGTAAGGAATCAGGCGTGGTGGCGCACGCCTATAATCCCAGTGGCTAGGGAGGCTGAGGCAGGAGGATCCCAATTTTAAAGACAGCCTCAGTAAAAGCAAAGCACTAAACAAGTCAGTGAGACCCTGTCTCTAAATTTAAAAAAATACAAAATTGGACTGGGAATGTGGCTTTGTGGTCAATGCCCCTGAGTTCAACCCTGGTATCCCACCTCCCCCCCCCAAGAAAAAAATAGTAAGAAATGAAATATTTCTTCACCATAATTTTCACCATAATTCATTTTCCTGTTCTTTATGCAGTTAAAATCACTAATAGCTTTCATTTAGGAAAAAAATAGCCAACTTTCAGTGAACATAACTGAAACCATTTAAATGTAAAACTGAAATTACTTTAAAGTTATTCATAAAGACAGAAACAAAAATCGTAAGTATTCGGAATCTGAAACAAATTTATTTCATGAAGCAAAATGCACAGAATCAAATATTTTCCATAGCAGTAAAACATAATTTTCCTGAGGGAGTTTGGAAAATTTCCTCCAAAGTTCTGATTGATAAGTCTTTCCAAGAGAAAGACTGCTTTTTGAGGTAATAAATCGCCTACTGACATATTCTACACAAAGCTTCAGTGTTTAACACCAAGCTGCAGGGATACGAGTACAAAGACATCAATTATCCCAAAATAGATTGGGGTAGAGTCCAGTTCAGTTATTAGTTCTTTAAGCTGTGTCCACAGGGGACAGAGAGAAATAGAGATTTGGCAATCAGCTGGTTAATTTGATCACTGTAGACAACGGCACTGTATAATTTAGGTCGGAAACATACCCTGACCTGGTGTTCTTAATTTGGAACATTCATCAAATTAATCAAATAATTGCCAATTCTCAATTTCACTATACCCTGTAAACAGCGTCCCAGTAAGACCCAGGTTTTACTTACAATTATAAAACAAATGTGGCATTACATTATCTGGGCACATGTACCTTTTGGATGGTGTCTTATTTTCTCCAAAGTTCTTCAGCACCATCTTCATCTTCAAGCCCTGAGCCTTCTTCTCCTTATCCAGCCCCTCCCAGCCAAGACCACCTTCCTCCTAGCCTATTCAGGAAGGGGAGCTATCAGCTAGAAACCCCCTCTACTTTCTGTTCCTAAACATACTCGCCAGCACTCCACAGGTGTGCCCCCTCAAATCTGCCTCAACAGGAGGGCTTTCTGTCTTTTTTTTACAAAACCAACCTCTAGAATATTCTCTGGGTCCTATCAATATTTGTTCTCAGGAACTTGTTCCATTTTTTAATTTTTTTTTTTATCTTTGACCTTTCCCTTTGTACTGGATCACTCAACTCAGCCTATAAACAAATGGACCCTCCCTCAAGTGAAGAAAACAATGTTGTAAAAGTCAGATAAGTTAAAGTCAAAATAAGTAGTACCTTTCTGAAAGTCATCTGATGGTAGGTACTAAAAAGCCTTTAAAAAGTTCAGACCTTTGAAAAACAAGAACAAAAAACTTTAGTTCTTTGACTCAATGAAATTTTATACCAGGAATCAGTCCCAGGGAAATAGTGTAAGATACAGAGCAAGTTTAATTTTAAAGTTGTTCTTGGCAGTATCATGATTGGGGGGGGGGGGGGAATGAAAAGAAAAAAAAAAAAACAAAAACAAGTATCTAACAGACATTATGACTTAATATTTCTGAAGAGTTTTTTAATGTCGGGAGGAAATATCATCAAGTGAGAGAGTCATAAAATGAACAGGTCCGTAATGTCTAACAGGTGGGACCATACCTGTACACCACGCAGGCTGAGGGGAGACCTCTGCAAATGACATTCACTGCTAGCTCATCATGACAGTATGTCTGTCTCAGACACTGCCCTGTCCTTCTGTACCAACAGTGTGCACATAGCAGACAACTAATAAATCTTTGCTGAATGAATGAATGAGGAGTTTTATTTCTGTCTAATTAAATAACTCCATATGGAGAAATACCCAGGGAGCCGTGAGAAAGAAAGGGGTCTAGCCAATTAGACCAGCCAAATCAACCCAGGCAATTAATTTGGGGACAGATGCTAGAGCCAAATTTTCTACATGCAAAAGCAGAGCCTACACTCACTCTTTTGGTTTGAAACCAGTCAAAATGCAAAGAAAAGACTAGAAGGAATAGTTAAAAAAAAAAAAAAAAAAAAAAAAAAGCCGGTGTGCTCAGATTAGGGTAGTAGGGTTACAAATGATCTTTGTGCTTTTTAAGGCTTTCCTATAATGCCCCAGTTTCCTACAATGAACATGTACTCTACCTATAATTTGAAAGGAAATTTAAAAATAAGTCCCCATCTTGACTCTACATCCCTGTCACCATTGTGACTTTTCCATTTACAACCAAGCCTCTTGAAAGTATCCTCTGCATACTTTCTCACCCTTGGAGTCACCTCTTCACACACCACTGTACTAACATAGGCATTGCCAGGGTCACCAAAAACCTTAGAGTGGTTAAATCCAGAGGTTAACCCTCTGTCTTCATCTTGCTGGACATTTTGCCAGAAGGTGACACTGTGAACCCTACATTATCTGATAGAAACCCATTCCTCTTTTGGAAAAGGACAATAATCTTATCCCTCCCACACACCACTAAATGACAGTCATTGCTAGGAAGGTACTCTTCTCAGATATCAGATATCAACACTCAAAAATTATGGATTTCCTTTTTAAAAAAAATCCAGATTTCTAGTTTCTAGCAACAGCAGCAGCAACACCATCAAACTGGGGTCTGACTCCTCTGACCTGGAGGTTTTCTCCCTCTGAGCGGGAACTAAACCCAGGGGAGGCCAGGCTAGAGATCATGTGGGAGACTCACCACAACCTTACGTCAATCACCTTGTGTTCTGTGAAGTTACTTCTCAAGGTTACTCTAAGCTCTCGCATCATATATATAACCACCAACTGTATGTCCCACAAAACCCTCAAATGTCAACCTCTAACAATGAAAGCATCTCTTCTGCCTATAGCCCGGATGTCCCTCAGGGTTGTATCAAGCCAAACCTGGTGTCCTTTAAGATCCCATGCATACTCTTCCTTATGCTCTAACACACACAAATAGTCCCTAAAGCTGTCAAGTGTTTCCCAAGTGAACTTTCCCTTCAATGTGTCTCATTCATTCCTTCATTTTGCATTCCTTATGTCCCTGTGGGTAAAAATGCAGTAGGCCCCTGTCTGCCCTCGGGGTTCCACTCCTAGTGAGAGAAACAGGCTTGTCAGTCACCATGGTGCAATGATGAGAATGGATTTCTTACTGTGGGAATAAAGTACAGCTGATGAATCAGGAGGAATCTTTCAGTAAATGATTTCTAAAGATAAAGGTCTGAGATTCAGGTGATGGTGATGGGATGAAAATGAAAAGATGAGGCCTTTGGATCGCCTGGATGATACTGGGGAAGTGGTCAAGGACACTCCCTGGTTTCTCCCTGGTTTCTGGTTTGGTGATGAGATAAATAGCCACAATCCTCCACCATCATCACTACTGCTTGAGTCAAAGAATGTAAGAACAAAAGGAGCTTCAGGAAGCAATGGATATTTCAATTCAGAGCAAAGTAAGTAAGTGCTAGACATCCCTGAGAAACCAGGGTCTAGACCTGTTCACATTTTTCATTTGTTGAATGAAAAAAGTACAAAGCCAAACAGTATGCAGAATAGCCTACTATTTGTGTTACAAAGAGGGAAATAGAATCTGTTTTCCTATTTGTTATTAAGTACAAATAAATTTGACTTTTCTAGCAATGCATAAAGAGTCCCTGGGAGGATATATAAGAGGGCTGGGGAGGTAGTTCAGTGGTAGAATGCCTGCCTTGCACACAAAAGGTCCTGGGTTCCATCCCTACCTGCCCCCTGCTCCCCCCAAAAGAAACTAAGGCTCAGGCAAATGAGGAAAAATGAGGGACAAAGAGAGGAAACAGAATGCTCTGTATAGCCCAGTGGCAAAGCATGTGTTAGCAGGCATCAGGCCCTGGGGTTCATCTGCAGTACCACAAAAAATGTTTTTTAAAACAAGGAAATTGTTTTAAAACAAGGAAATTCCTCTCTATGCTGGGTTTCACCTTAGCTATTCAAGAAATGCATTAAGGGGAATAATGGATAGGAAGTCTCACAAAGTAAAGACTAGAAGGTAAAGGTCAATAAGGAGCTGCCCAGTAACTAAGTGGAGGCTATGAGTGTGAGGCACAGGAGAGAAAAGCAGGGGGTTGGTGCAGGAGGTGCAGTGCAGAACACTCTTGAGTTGGTGGGACTGGAGAGATCAGAAGTTAAAAGCAGGGTGCCTGGCTTGGTGCAGGGGCCCCCTGTGCAGCACCCCTACACCTTCTCACCCTCCCCCCAATCTCACCTTTATGGAGTCATATCAAAGACTTTTTGAAACTGAATATTTGCCTACACCAAAGAAAATTCACACAAGAATCAAGAATGAAGTGGGAATAATCCTCTGTGTGGGAAAGAAAGCATAAATGGCCCCATCCTGACATAAGCATCCCTACCCCAACACCATACTCATCACAGTCACCCTTCTGCCTCTCTCAGGATCTTTTCCCTGGAACCAGAGGACCACCAAAGGTTAAGAGTTAATGGGGAAAAAATAAAAGCAATTAAAAAAAAACAGTTAATGGGAAATTTGAGATCATCTCACCCAGTCCTCTCATTTTTCAGAGTTTCTCAAAGTCCTTATAGCTTTAAACTGTAGAACTCTGAAAATCTGTGATTCTATAAATTAAGAGTTGAGTTTTAGAAGGGTTTTGACAGCATCTGCATGAAAGGAAGAGTTTAAATAAAAAAGCCTCCTAAAAGCTGCTGGTTTCAGGTCTCAATATTATTTCCATAATACCATGTAACAATAGAGTTACAGGGTCAAAAGGTGAGAACATTTAAGATTTTAGTAGCTATTGGCAAGGGCCCTCCAAAAATGTTCTAACAATTTACAAAGCTAGAGGCAAGCTCTTATCTGATCTCATCTGATCTGTGCATGGGAGGAAATAAGAGAATGTGAGATTAATTTAATACCTACCTAGCAAGCAAAATCAAAAGTGTACAAAAGTTGTAAACAAGGACTAGGGGATATGGCGCAGTGATAGAGCACTTGCCTGGCATGCATGAGGCCCTGGTTCTATACTCAAAACAAACAAACAAACAAAAATTTGTAAACATACATAACTACCCACTTCATATGTTTCTATACTCAACTCAAGAGACATATATGTCCATGTGTCCAGCAAAGATGACCAGTATCCCAAATTATTTTTAGGATAAGCAAGAGAAGGGTATAGAAAAAGCTGAACTTCACAATTATTAGAAGCAACCATCGGGAGTAAGATCTTAGAGATAAATTAAAAAGCACAAAAAAAAATTATTATCTAACCTGCATATATGCCTAAAAAATCATATATACCTAAAAATATACAAATAAAGAATACCATCAAAGAATAGTGTGTAAATTTTTTCAAATAGGTTTTTTTTTAACTTTTTTTTCACCAGGGGATTGATTAAATATATTTTTGGTAATGCCCTGCAGGCCTCAAAAAGCTGGTAGCATCAAGGAAAAATGGTTCTGATTGATTGCCCAAAAACACAAGTGACAAGCTGGGTGCCATGGCACACACCTGTAATCCCAGCCATTCTGGAGGCTGAGTTAGGAGGATTTCCAGGTTGAGGCCAGCCTTGGCAACTTAGTGAGGCCCTTAGCAACTTACTGAGACCCTGTCTCAAAGTGAAAAATAAAGAGGACTAGGATGTGGCTCAGTGGTAAAACACCCCTGGGTTCAATCCCCAGTGTGAAAGAAAAAGAAAAAAAAAAGAAAAGAAGGAGGGAGGGAGGGAGGGAAAGAAGGAAGGAAGGAAGGAAGGAAGGAAGGAAGGAAGGAAGGAGGGAGGGAGGGAGGGAGGGAGGAAGGAAGGAAGGAAGGAAGAAAAGCAAGTGATAGAATACCGTGGAGTGTAACCCCCACTTGTTCTACTCATTTGCCTATAAATATGATTGCGCAAGTGTGTTTGTGTGTGCACACCTACATAACTAGAAAGAAAAAGACCTAGAGTGACACATACCAAATTACTGTGACCTCTGCAGAGGGTGGCAGGAATGGAGAGGGGAAGTGGCATTGAGGGGCTTTTATATTTTATATATTTATGCAACCTTTTGCATATAATGTACTTATATAAATATTTTATAACTGACTATGTCTTGCCTTTGTGATCACAGGTACTGAGGAAGCTCTTGTTTTCTCTGGGGACATGGGCCAAAGATTCACAACAGCACCATCAGGTCAGCAGCAAGTGCTGGTGATTAAAATGTGCTCCCAGCCGCCATTGATCGTATAATCTAGCTCTCAATGGGATTCGAATATACCGCAGCATGACTCAATTCCATTTTATAGGATATAATTTCACCCTAAGCCAGGAATCCAGGCCCCCCTAGATAAAGGATCTTTATTAGGCATCTGCGTTGAGTGCCTGTGCCATGAAGCAGCGGTTGCACTAGAATTAGTGAGAGATGAGGAAGCATTTTTTAAAGTATGTATTGATTTCAAATGGCAGAATATCTTCCCTGTGGAAAAGAACAATATAAATCATAGCACTGTATACAGTGGAAATCATCTCTCTTCAAATGCTTATTCAGAAAACTCTCTCAGGCTGAAAGCCTCCCCCACCAAGGCTCGCCAACGCCTCTGCTTCCCCATGTCTTCTGGAACTTGTCAGCTGCTAGCAGCAGCTCCAAGTGCAGGACCAGAAGTGGTCACCTAAAACTAGGACCCAACACACCACAGCATGGAGTGTGTCAGGAAAATCTAGACAGCCCGCCAGCTCAAATCTCACCTCAGAAATCCAAAAAAGCTCTGAACTAAAAGGATTTTCATAGCACATTTGTGCCCCAAGCTGACCAGACCTGAATTCAAGCATTTAAAAACTTGATCCAGCTGGGCATGGTGGCTCACACCTGTAATCTCCGCGGCTTGGGAGGCTGAGGCAGGAGGATCCTGAATTCAAAGCCAGCCTCAGCAAAAGTGAGGCACTAAGCAATTTAGTGAGATCCTGTCTCTAAATAAAATACAAAATCCATCTAGGGATGTGGCTCAGTGGTTGAGTGCCCCTGAGTTCAATCCCTGGTACAAAAAACACAAAACAAAAAACACCTTGATCTAGTGGTACACACACATGTAGTTCCAGCTACTAGGCAGGCTGAAGGGGAGGATCCCTGATTAAGATCCCATCTCAAAACAGAATCAAAGCAAAACAACCTGGTCCAAACTATGAGAAGCTATTTATAAGATTTATTTATTTCCTATATTTTGAATATTAAGGATGTTTACAGAGATTAATGTGTCCATGTTGCAAAATATTAATCATCTTGACTCTGAGGATATTATATTAACTCAGAATATTCACTGTACTACTTTCCAACACACGTGCGCGCGCACACACACACACACACACACACACGCGGCCTGTAATCCTAACTACTTAGGAGACTGAGCCAAGAGAATGATAAGTTCAAGGCCAGTCTTTGCTGGTTAATGACACCCTTTCTTAAAATAAAAAAATAAAAATAAGTGGACTGGGGCTATATTGCTCAGTGGTGAAGTGCTTGCCTAGCATGCACAAGACCCTGGGTTCCATCCTGAGAACTATGAAAGACAGGAAAGAAGGAAGGAAAGACACATGACTTCGAAAACATATCTGGCCTAGAGCTGGGGATATAGTTCAGTTGATAGAGTTCTTGCCTTGTATGCATAAGGCCTTAGTTCAATCCCCAGTACCACACACAAAAAAAAATCTGGCCTAATGGAGTCTTAAATTATCCTATGATCAATGAAATTGTCAAAGAAATCAATGTCAATTTCTTCCAATAACCAGGAGCAGTAATGTAGCTCTAGAACGCGCACACATACAGAATCCTATAACCTTTTTGAACAATCTCATCAAATATCAGATATTCTCACTTATATGTGGAAGTTAAATGTTGATTTCAAAAAAGTAAAGAATAAAATAGTGATTCTGAGAAGGGAGTGGGAAGGCAGGGGTAGAGAGAGCATGGCTAACAGGTGCGAGGTGCAGCTAGCTGTATAGTAGGAGTAACTTCCATTATAGGTAACTATGGTTGACAACAATTAATTGAATATTTCAAAGTAGCTAGTAGAAAGGGTTTTGAATGTTCCCAACACAAAGCAATGATAAATGTTTGAGATGATGGATATACCAATTACCCTGATCGGATCAACATGCATTGCATACATGTATTGAAATGTCACACTGTACCCCATAAGTGTGTACAATTACTATGTGTCAGTTAAAAATAAAAAAAAATATATTTTAAAAAGACTGACAGCCAAAGGCGGAATACACACACACACACACACACACACACACACACACTCACACACACAAAAAAAGTCTCATTACCTAGAGAAATAAAGTGAGTTGCTAGGAATAAAGAGAAGCAAATGGAACTATGCCCATGTCAAAGTTATTAGTGAGAGATGCTCTTTACTGCTCAATTAAGAGAAATTTCCCTACACTTGTTCAATAAAATATCATTCTAAGAACAACATTCTATTCATGATATAGAAAATAAATGTAACTTAAATATATTTGAGGGAAGTTTTCAGAGCTTGGCTAGATGGTGTACCCATAGAATCAACTACAGTAGCCCTCATTACTGGATTTTCAAAGATTTTCCCAAGGAACAACATAAGATTATGTTCATTTAGAAGAATTTGAAAACATTTCTTTGGGAAGTGTATTTAAGTCAAAAGATTTGAATAGGGGCTGGGGATGTGGCTCAAGTGGTAGTGCGCTCGCCTGGCATGTGTGTGGCCCGGTTCCATCCTCAGCACCACATACAAACAAAGATGTTGTGACTGCCGAAAACTAAAAAATAAATATTAAAATTCTCTGTCTCTCTCACTCTCTCTTTAAAAAAAAAAAAGATTTGAATAAACACTTCACCACAGGTTGCATGTTATTGGCTACTAAGTACATGAAAAGCTACTACATATCATTAGTTATTAGGGAAATGTAAATTTAAATAACAAGGTGGTACTACTACACAACTACTAGAATACCTATAAATACAAAGGCTCACAGTGGATTCAAGATGGCGGAGTAGAGGAAGGCTGCATTCCCAGTTGCTCTGTGACTCATGATTCAAGCAATGGGACCACTGCTCCTAGTGAGACTCCACAGCAGTATGAGAGAGAGTACAGCCAATGGTCGGACATGGGCCCAGCAAGTCCCATGGGTACGCCTACGAAGGCACCTGGGTGACCACTAAGACACTACAAAGAGCCATGGAGAGCTGAACACCAGCAGCCAACATCAGAGGATCTACAACTTCAACTGCATTGACCATAAACTGGGGCAGGATCATCCTCAAGGCCAAGAATGAGGGTCACTGGTCAAGCTGTGTTCCAGAATGCGGAAAGAATGGGGACCACAAATTTACTCAATTTCAAGACAGCAGGGTTGGGAAGATGGGAGAGTACCCTGCTGTGGCCTACACTCTGGAGATCAGTGACACCATAAGATTCCAAGGAGCTCAACTGTCAAAAGACAAGATCATCATCCTGGAGCAGCTACAGAAGATCTCCCTGCCTCTCTACAACATCTTCTCTGCCCTCACTCTCCTCCCATGATCCTGGCCAGTGCTTTTCTCTGGAATCAGAAGCTGATCAAGTCCCCATGTGAATAATCTAATAATCCTGGGAGGGATGCTTTCCTATGCCTCTATATTTGTCTTTGGCCTCAATGGCTCCTCTGTCTCAGAAAAGATCTTAGAAACACTTTGCATTGTAAGTCATTCAGCATATGCCAATGGTTTATGACATAAAGGTCTCTTGATGACCCCAGTCAAACAACACAGATGCAAACCTAATAATGCATGAAAATACATGGATAGGTAGGAAACAACCCATTGAACAGTTCTACAACTCAACAGTGAAATGTGGTATCCCTTTCAGACCAAAATGAGAATAAACATTGGCTGGACAATTAAAGTAATGCATGCTGGACCCCTGAGAAATGACTGCATAGTCCAGACAAGGAAGTGAGGAGATTTACCCAGAAACTCATCAGCACTGTGTTATGGTCAGGGCCATTTAAGCTACCTGTGTGATCTTCACAGAATGTGATGAGAGATGTTTGTATGGCTGACCTTGTGTCACTTAGGAAAGCTGTAGCATGATTTCCTCTTTCAGTGATATTTCTCAACTATTTTTTTTTCAATTACTGCTCCCCTTAGGAGCCTTTTTAAAACACTTTTTCCTAATTAGTCTTTCTATGAAATTTTAATACGAGATACATCCTCTGTGTATGTATCTATTTATGTATTATATGTAGAACTATGTTTCCCACATAGAAGATTAACATTTTCAACTTTGGAGGGGAAAAAAAGCCTCAGTTTATCCACATTCTTACCAAGCATGGGTAAGAATGTGGAGAAACTGGAACTCACATATGTGGCTGGTGGGAATGTAAAATAAAACAACCACTTTGGAAGACAGACAGTTTTATTTTGTATTTAAACATGTACTTATCATAAGACCCAGTAATGTAACTCCTAGTTATCTACCCAAGAGAAATAAAAAATATATGTCCATTCTAAAATTTGCATACAAGTGTTCATAACATCATTATTCATAATAGGCAATCATTGAAAATAGCCCTAAACTAGAATGATTAAAATGAATGAGCAGAATATGGTACATCTATGCAGTGGAACACATCTCCTCAATAACTGATACATCACTGTGGTTGAACTAAAGAATATTTTTTGTTAAGTAAAAGAAGCCTGACCCAAAAGACTGCATAATTTAAGCCCATTTAAAAATGAAATTTCTACATTTGACAAAGCTATAGGGAAAGCAATTCTATAGATAGTTGTCTGGAGCTGGGGTGGGTGTGGGAAGATATTGCAAACAGGTACAAGGAAATTTCTTTCAGTAACAGAAATGCTCTAAAACTGGATTATGGCAATAGTTACATAAGTATATAAATTTGTTAGAAGTCATCAGAGTGTTAGAAAAAAATCACTTGTTCTGGTGCTGGGGATTGAACCCAGGAACTCATGCATGCTAAGGACATACTTTACTGGTGAGCTACAGCCCCAGCAAAAATCACTTACTTTGATCATATTTGATTCACTCTCTTTTGAAAAGCATATATATCGCTGGGTGTACAGAATGTGGTGGCACAAATCTGTAATCCCATCATCTCAGGAGGCTAAGGAAGGAGGATCACAAGTTCAAACCAACCTTAGCCATTTAGTGAGGCACTAAGCAACTTGGTGAGACCCTGTCTCAAAATAAAAAAAAAAAAAATAAGCACCTCTGAGTTCAATCCCAGGTATCCCCCTCCCTCCCCCCAAAAGCATATACATTAAGTTATAATATGCTTGGACTAGGTGGTTGCTCAGCAGTAAAGCATATGCTTAACATGCTTTAGGTTCAATCCCTTGCACCAAAAAGGAGGTGGAGAAGAAGTTGTTTTAGAAAGCATGAGTCGAGGTAACCTCAGGTCAAATATTACTGAGTGGCTAAAACTGAATTCATATTTTAAAACCATCCTGTGAGGCTGGGCCTGTGGATCAGTGGTATAGTACTTGACTTGCATGTGCAAGGCCCTGGGTTCAACCCCCAGCACAGAAAGAGAAAGAAAAAGAGGGGGGAATAAAGAAAAGCATCCTGTCTGTGTTCATTGCAGCACTGTTTGCCATTTCAAACTTGAAAGAGCCTAATGTTCATCAACAGGGTGATGGTTACACAAGGTAAACGCATTCATATTATGAAAACACTATGCAGATGCAGCTATAAAAAGACTGAAAAGATCACCAAGATGCGTTGTCAAGTGGAAAAACAGCAAAGTCACAGAACAATATTGAACAGTATAATTTAAATCTCACACATATACTAAACCACAAAAGGCTTACCCTGGGGAAGGTTGAGAGAATGTGAGTAGAAGGGGACTTTTATTTTTTAATATATTCTTTAGTATTGGAATTTTTCACAACAACCATGGACTACTTTTGCAGGTTAAACACAATGTTTAAGCACTCTTCCCAACCCTTGACTAAATATCAGTCCTCAGCAATCCCTGCTGCTAAGGAAGCCATGTTTTCCTTCAAAACACACTAGAAAAAAATTACTTCAAGCATGTTAGAAGAAGACATATAATAGCCTTCCCTATCAGCCAGCAGTTGGATGTCCTTGTAGCTTATAGCAATGGTAATAATAACAATAATATCTTTTATGTACATAATTTCCTTCTCTAGCAACCTTCTGAGGTCATGTCGCCACCCCTATTTTGGAGGGGACAATGAAACTGGAGAGGTCAAGTTACCTACCAAAGGCCACCCAGGTAGGCAGGTTGGGAGTGAGGCCTAATTTTAAATCTGGTATTCTTATTCGGCTGCCTGCTTCATCAAATATAATGATAAACATAATGATGACCCTGAGGCACTATAAGATCCTAAAGGTCTTTTGAATCATCAAAGAAAGATTTAATGACATTTAGTGCAGTTTTAATTTTACCCACATTTTACTTTGCTATAATCTCTAATAAAGTGTTCGGCCTTGTCTAGCACACATGGTTACCCTTGTTAACAGTATTTGGTTAACCACATGCCTCTGGCCAGGCTGCAATGTGGGGAACTTATTCCAAAGTTGACCCTTTCATAATTTAAGAGTCTTTACTTCCCTCTGACAGAGAAGATGGCCCTCGGCCCTGCCTCCCCTCAGCCCTCACCCCAGAAAGCCTCAAAGATACAGTTGACCCCAGCCTTCCCACAGCCTGAGGGCAGAAGGGTCAGGAGGAGGTTGCCTGAGCCACTACCAGCAGAGGCCCTCAGGTGCTGGGAGCTTGGCTCCCCTCCAGCTGCCTCCCAGTGCTGCACATCCTGACTGGGCCTTCCCACGGCCTGTAAGGGAGAATACTCATCATGAAGAGCGAGTAGGTGAGGGAGCGAAAGCAAGGCTGAGCTTAGATGGAAGGCCTGTAGCCACATTGCTTCAAGGAAGAGCAAGTGGAGTCCTTTAAACCTGGGAATGGGCTTCTACATGATGACATCAGATCATCCCAGCAAGAGGAATGCAGTTTGGGAGTGAATCTGTTTGGCAACACTGTTAAAAACACATCTGAGTTTTAAACATAGAGACTTTCCATCAAGCTCCAGAACTGGGAATCAAGCTGCTTATGCTGTAAATAAAGAGACAGAATCCTGCGAAGTGAACGCCATTTTGAAAAAGACAGAGAGGGGTTCAAATCTCAGCATGGACTCTTGCCAGTTGAGTTGATTTGATATGGTACTTAAGCTCTATACCTTCACTTTCTTGTCTATAAAGTCAAGGTAGGAATACCTTGATACCACTCTACCTTAATAGTGTGATTAAAACATAACCTATGTAAATTGCCTACTATCACTCCTGAATTATAATAGAAATTTACTAAAAGACTTTTTTTTTTTTAATAACCAGCTGTCATCCTGGTTATATTATAAACATGAGGAAACAAAACAGATGATTCTCAGGACACTTCTAGGTTTAAAACTTTGTGAATCAGTTATTAAAATGATTGAGCCAGGAGCATAACTTGATTTACCATGCTACCACAGGTTAGTCCTTCATTTAGGAACTTTGGGATCCATTTCCAGGTCTCTAAGCTACCTCTAAAACAGACCCCAGGTTGCTATGTTGGCAAATCATGACCTAGGTACGGGCCAGGTGTCCTATATATATATATATATATATATATATATATATATATATATATATATATATATGATAAAGTTTTACTCAGCCATAAAGAAGAATGAAGTAATGGTGTTTGAAATAAATGGATAGAAATGGAGAAAATCATGCTAAATGAAATAAGCCAGATTCAGAAAAATCAAGAGCTGAATGTATTCTTTCATATATGGAAGCTAGGGCAAAATAAGGGCAAGAAAACAGAGGAGAAGGGGTGTGGAATATCATAAAGACACAAGGAAGATTTGTGGAGTAGAAGGAGGAGAACTAGAGGAAGGTGGGTAAGAAGGGAAAGGGGAGAAATATGGGATGAATTTAACAAAATCATCTTACATACACATATAAATGTACCAAAAAGAATTTTCACCTTTATGTATAGGTAGAAAATATCAATAAAAATTAAATAAATAAAGGAGTGAAAGGGAGATCAATAGAGGAGAGGAAAGACAATAGGGAGAGGCAGGAGGGGAGAGAAAAGAAGACAGGGAGAACGGACTTGAAATCAAATTCCTTGCATGTATTATTTTGTGAAAATGAACCCAAATACCATGTATAATCATAATGCTCCATAGCAAAAAAAATGAAAAAAAATAAAAAGATTTACTTCCTCACTGACCCTGGTTTTCTGCATATGATCATCAGGCAATGGAAGAAAAAGGGTTGAAACTGTAAAGTGGGATGTAAAGTAAAGTGGGAGATTATGTCCCTGGAGCAGCTGAGTGAAGGGCAATATACTCCTGATATCTGCAACCCACATGGGCTCTCCTGAAATGGGGCAGGACCAGGGAATCCAGGTGGCAGGCCACACTTATCTGAAAGCCTTGACCTCACAGGGAGGCACAGCCTTATGCTGGGGGATCTCAGGACACTGCCAGAAGAATACAACCAAGAGGCTCCTATGGATTGTATATTTTTTAATTAGTAAGAGTAGGAAAATACGTGAAATTGGTATTAATGCCCGGCATAGTGGCACAGGCCAGTAATCCCAGGCATTTGGGAGGCTGAAGCAAGAGGATCCCAAGTTTGAGGCTAGCCTCAGCAATTTCAGCAGACTAAGTACCTTAGTGAGATCCTGCCTCGAAATAAAAAATAAAAAGGGCTAGTAATGTATCTCAGTGGTTAAGCACCCCTGGGTTCAATCCCAAATGCCAATAAATAGATAAATAGATAAATAAAAACTTAAAATTGTTATTAACTGTTAAACTGGTTGCCTGGAATCCCCTGAAGCCCATTTAGGCACCACTGTTAGTGGGTATAATAAAGTTGGGGTGAGAGTAGTGGCATTTTGTTAAAATAATAATAATTTTAGTACTATAAAATCACTTATACTCCCCCACTTTGGTACTGGGGGTTGGGAATTGAACTTAGAGGTGCTTTTGCCACTTAATCACATCCCCAGTCCTTTTTATTTTTTTATTTCAAGACTGAGTCTCACTAAGTTGCTTGGGACCTCACTTAAATTGCTGAGGCTGGCTTTGAATCCATCATCCTCCTGCCTCAGCCTCCTGAGTCACTGGAATTACAGGTATGCACCACCACACCTGGAAGAATCACTTATACTTTCAAATATGACATCTTGGACCAAACATGAAGCCAAAATCCCCAAGTATTAAATGACATCTCTCATTTTTGCTTGTTAAAACTTCAGCTGCAGAAGCATGGCCAAACAGCAAGTGCCATTGGAGACCACAATTCTACAATAGTGGGGCACACTTTTATCCACATGCTAGTTTTGCAAAGCATTGGTTAATTCATATTGCACTCAGAGCCAGCATGGATAAGCCAGGGGACACTTTCAGGGCAGGGCTATGTGGCTGCCTCTGAGGCTTCCTGCCTAGGAGCAGACTATCAAGCCATGTGCCTGACCACTATTTCCCACACCTGTACTTGGTGCTTATAATTCTTAACCAAAAGGCAGAGATAGCATTGGGAGAAAATTGTTTTCATTGCGGAGTAAACACTTTTCTTTGGGGTTGAGCAGTAAAATAGAATTGCCTGCCTAGAATATTAATTTTAAATGCATTTATATTGATCTTTATTTTTCAGGAGAGCCTGTGTGGGTATATGAAAATTCTGTTAACCAGGCCATTATTTTGCATCTTCCCTTTTATAGCAGATCTGTATACAAGTTGAGCATCCCTAATGCAAAAATCAGAAACTTTTTGTGTGCCAACAAAAGCAAGAAGTAGAAAATTCCACACCTGACTCTATGTGATATGTCAAAATCAAAATGCAGGCATATTAAAAAATTGTATATAATTACCTTCAACCTATGTTTACAAGGTGTATATGAAGCAAAATGTATTTCATATTTAGACATAGTGCCATTCCATGATACCTCATGTATTTTCATATATATGAAAATATTCCAAATTAAAAAAAAAATCTGAAATCCCAAACACTCCTCATCCCAAGCATTTCAGATGAGGGATACTTTATAATAAGCTAGAGTCCAAAGTGAATCAAGGTAGAAATATTCATCTTAGTATAGATGAATAGCCACATTGATAGAATAATTTACTAACTAGTGTCTTGATACCTCAGAAGGTCATTCTCTTTAAGGAAACAGTGTCACACTAGATATAACTCTTGCTTCAAATCCAAACACTCACCTTTGAACTTCAAATTTTCAATCTGTTGCTGATGGCCTTTTGTTTTTCTCTCTTCTCTGAGGTCCAGGGATGATTCTCCTTGGGGTGGCCATCTTGAGGGAACATGGTGACCATGAGGTAGGTATGAGGGGGCTGGGGGTTCCTCTGAGTCCTTCCAAGTAGTCAGTCCCCTCATAACAAATTCTAGGAAGCTGTAGGAGACACTGAAAAAAAAAAAAAAAAAGCAAAGTAAACACAATGGTTATAATACATCGGATACCGCAGGTGCCCAACAGGGTTGCCAGAATCAAGGTGAACCTCAGCCCTCAAGCAAGACCCCAGGCCTCAGTGTTTCACCCTTTAACTACACAGATTTTACCTCTTTAAGGCTCAATTAAAATGGCTTTAAGCTCCATCTAACCACCTTCCCAGAAATCCCTCTTTCCTCTGAATTATCAGTGCTCTTCTTGTGGGTACTATTTTTAAATGCCATTGCCCTGTATTGTTGGTCATTCTGTCCCATCTTTTCACATGAGTTATTCCTTCTTTAAAATTAGAACTTTTTCTTTTGAGTCTGAAAAAACCCCCACAGCCCTCAGAGCAGCAGTTCCTGAGGTTTGGGAAGAACTCAGAGCTCCACAGGGGAGCGCTGACCTGCTCCTGACCTCCTTGGCCCTGTTTGACAGCTGCCTGCATTTCCTTGTCCTAGGTTTCTTCATCTCCATCCCCTAACAACTCTTCCCATCCCACAGGGAAACACATTTTCCCTCCCAGTGCCCAAATCTCAAATGGTTACAAATATCTCAAGTGATATTTGTTTGGGTTTTATTTGGGGGCGGAGTGTTTTTTAAATTTGTTTTTCAGTTTTACTTCATAACCCTCCCTCTTACTCACAAGGCACACCCCCACCCCCTCAGACAATAGGGCCCAGACAGGTTCAGATGCCTGTCCTGGGAAACACCACCTCTTTCTATTTCAGTGACTGCTACTGAGACTACAGCGTCAAACTCTTACTTTGGATGGTTTTTTTCTCTCAGGAATTTGACTTTCATCAGCAGTGCCCCAAGCCCAGTCCATCAGTTACAACCGTCAAGATCTGAATCCCAACTGCCAAGAGCATTCAAATTCTTTCCCAGGGTGCTTCTGGGCACCAGGCCAGTTGGATGGTGAGATGTCAGTTTCGTGGAGCTGCGACCATTCTCTGGCAGTTATATATAGTTACAGGAGAGTTTTTCACCTGAAGCACACAGAAGATGGAAGACCCCCATGGGTGGAGGGCTTAATCCTCCAGCCAATGAATTAGAATCTTGGTGATGACAGCCCAAAGCTTCTGACCAAGAAATGGAGAAATACCTGGGAAATTAGGGTAGATATCTTTTCAGGGGTAGAGAGGGGGTGCTAAAAGTTATGTCATAGAGGGCAACACTTGGCAGAATACATTTTTTAAAAAATGAGGTCTCCCTCTTTTAAAAACTTTGATTCAGTACTGAAGAGCTTGGAACAGGTGTCTCCAGGGATTGTTGGCATTTGTATTGCTGGTCCCTGTCGGCCTTTGGAAGCCACTGTCAACTCTAGCAATTTATGTTATTTCCTGCCACCCACTTCTCACAGGTTGCCTCGAACCGCTTGGATTTCCCCCAAGTGATGGACTGAAAGTTCTAACAATAACCAGTCTCCCATATGTTATTGCCAAATAATTCCTTCTTGTTGGCTTTGTAATCATCATGTATATAAAAAAAGAATCTGTATTGTTCTGTTGGGCTCTTTTGAGATTCCTAGTATCTCATTACATCAGGGGAGGCTTTGTTTCCTCAAGGTAAAAAAAAAAAAAAAAAAAAAAAACAGAAACCCACATATTACTGGCCTTTTTATTTAGCTGTCACAATACCAGCAGTGGGAGAGTCACTATGCAGAGGAAACAATGGTAACACGGATCACTTCGCTTTAAAATGTGGGACCTAATTATTGTTTTTAGGGGCAGTTAATGAGTGGTACTTAGTTGATTAAACACATTGGGGTTCGGAAGACCAGTGGGTGAGGCACAAGTCACCATCTTTAGTAATAGTATGGAGAGAGAAAGTCTGAGGACTGCGTCTGCTTCAGGAGTCCGTCCCACCCCACCCACAGTGCTTCTCCTGAGCTTTAACAATGGGCTGAAGATGCCTGGGAAGCCACCCAACCAATAGAGCCCATTCACAAAGGACATCCTGAGTTTGCTGTGCATCCTCACAGATTTAGCTTAGCAGCCACTGAAAACAAAAAGGACTCCAGGGTATTTACAGCTGATGATGCAAACAAAAGGGCCCTGAAAATAACCAAAGTTCATGATCACCTGTCAGGTATCCTGCCAGATACCCTGGATAAAGATAGTAACCCTTGCCAGCCCTCAGGGCTCTCCACCTTGCAGCAAAGATAGACCCATATAAACTTAATTGAAAAGCCAACTAACTTTTAAAACAGAGGTTTGAGCAAAACATTACTCCCAAGCACAAAGATGGGAAGAAGCACTTCTGCCTAGTTTGGAAACACTGAAGCGGGGAACAGGAAGAAAAGGCTCCATAAAGGAAGGAGCATTTGACCTGAGCTTTAAGGAGGAGGAGAAGTTTGGCAAATAAGGAAGAAAACAGAGACTCTAGCTGAGGAGACCCAAACAATAGCAATGAGGATTAGAGTATGTCAGCAACCAGGGGCAAATTTGTAACACAGTTTCAACCTGACCTGTATCTACAACACAGTCTGTGTCCATGCTTTCTTTACAGTTGAGTTGCTATAAAAATAATACATGTTCAACACCCCTCTCCAGTACAGCTAGAACTTGGAAATCAAGTTTGTACTGCATGAAAACTCCCTGTTCCCCAACTCTATGACATAAATCTTTCCCTCAAGAAGTGGACATCTATTTAAAGAGCAACTTTGGAAAACGTGAATGATAAGTGAAGTGAAAGTACTTCAAAAATGGCTGTGCTAACTGTATTTAGCAGGTGCCCTCAGACATTATTTCGCTGACTTTACCTGCACAGTCTTAAGCACTGGAGCTACAAAGATGAATTAAATGTGGCCTCTCCTTTGTAGGAGCCCACAAATGAGGATAGAAACTACAATAGTTAGAAATCAAAGTAGGCATTTATTTTGTGGATCCCAAAGGACTGGAGCTAGTTAATGACAATGTTTATACCAGTCTGGGCAAAAGGAGCAAACATACCTTTAACCTTAATCCTTCATATTTAGCACTCATCTTCTACAATTGCTTTCTGCTACTGTACAATTTTAGAATGACATAGAATCTTCACATCTCACCTGAAAGTGGATTTAATTCTCATGAAACTAAATGTATTCTTTTTTTTTTTTTTTTTTTGCATTGAATTGTCATCCATTTTGTGACGTGTTAATGGATGGTGCTTAGCTTATCTAAATGGCCCCACTTCCATACTGATCCCCTAAAGATACTCTAAGTACAAAAAGTATGAAAATTTGTGTCTACACCACACATACAAAATGTTTCAGTAAGTATTTTTGAATTGTGTTTCTTTTTTGGAAATATTTAAATTCAGCCATAAAAATAGATTCCTTGCACATAGATTTAACAAACTAGGAACTGGTTATTAACAGATTAGAAATATCATTACAAAAACTGTCAAATCAAGAATTAAAATCATGTATATACTTGGGTATATATATTATGAATATATTTTATTCTTATAATTTTAAAAATATTTTTTTAAAAAAAAAGAAAGTTTAGAGGTGCAATGATTGGGTCATGAGAGCTCTAACCTAATCAGTGCATTAATCCCCAATAGGGATTAACTGGGCCAGTACTGTAGCAGGTGGGGATTCACTAGAGCAGGTGGATCACTGGGGGCATGCCTTTGGCATTTATATTTTGTCACTGGTGAGTGGAGCTCTCTCTGGTCCCTGATTGCCATGTCCTGAGCTGATTTCCTCCTCACACCCTTCTGCCATGGTGTTCTGCCTTACTCGGACACAGAGCAATAGAATTGGCCATCTGTGGACTGAGATCTTTGAAACTGAATGCCAAATTAACTTTTCCTCCTCTAAAAAAAAAATTATTTTTATATAAAATTAAATATAATTAAGAAAGTACTATAAAAAGTAGCGTACAAAATTAATTAAACTTTAGCAGCTGGGGATATAGCTCAGTTGTAGAATGCTTGCCTTATATGCCCAAGGCCCTGGGTTCAATCCCCAGTTCCACAAACAAACAAACAAAACTTTTGACCAATAGTTTCCCTTCAAGACTCTGTGCTAAGGAAACAGAAAACAAGATTTAGACGAAAATATAAGAGTTCATTGCCATGTACTTTATATCAGCAAAAACTGCAAACCAAGTACCTATAAATAAGAAAAAGTTCTAATAAAGGAAGTTCATATAATGAAATTCCATGCAGACATTAAAAATCTTATTTTCAAATTTATTTAAGATCTGGGGAAATCTCCTGATAAAATGGTGCTAAAAAAAATGAAGAGTGAGAGAACAGCTCAGTGGTAGAGGACTTGCCCAGCATGTGCAAAGCCCTGGGTTAGATCCCCAGCCGTACAAAAACAAATTTTACAAAGTAGGTTAGAAAGCTTTTTACTGAAAATGATCACAATTTTATTACATAAGATATATATGTCAAGGAAAAAAATAAAAGACAGGAAGAAAATTGGCCAAAAGAGGAAGATATCTATTATCTTTCTTATTTTAATCTATTTTTTAAACTTCTCCAAATCTGTCAAAGTTCTATATAAAATGAACATGTATTATCCTGATAAATAGGAAAAATTACTGTTTAAAGCAGCAGAGAAGGAATCATCCTCCCCCACCCCCACATTAATCAGGCAGCTCAGGGGAAAGCAGGACAGCAGACACAGAGACCTCCTGGGCCTCTCCGCAGTGAGGACCCAGGTGACTTGTAAGCCTTTGGTTTGGGGGAGGCAGGAATTCAAGAAGTAGGTGTGAACATCGTCATCTCACAGATGAAGAGATGGAGACTCAGAAAGCTCCTTCCTTCCTTCCTTCCTTCCTTCCTTCCTTCCTTCCTTCCTTCCTTCCTTTCTAATTTTACTTTTTATGGAATCCAGGATCCAGACTTTTTCATAGTGTACACAGGCACAGTCCTTCCCCACGAGAATCACAAACTCACACAGCAATGTGCTTGAAGCTGGAAAGAGGCAGGGCCAGAATTTGAATCCAGGTGATTCTGGTTTCTGGGCTCAGAGTCCTTGCTGGAGCACTGCTGTTCCACCCAGGTGTCGGGTTATGTTAGACCATTTTAGGTCTTAGTTCCCAGGGCCCATAAAGCAGAGATGAGAGGGAAAGGGTCACACCATTCGGGCTTTCTTATTATCAGCTCTTTTTTTGCATATACTACATGCCATCTGTGAGGATCTCTATAAATCCAGAGTAACACAGGATTCACACCTCTCATCAGAGAGTAGGGAGAGCTTTAGAACAACAACAACAACAACAACAACAACAACAAAAAAACTTTTATCATGTCACTCAGGTACCAAAAACTTTTCAAGAGTTCATTGCCTAAACTGGGCATCTGGGCATAGTGGCACACACTTGTAATCCCAGTGATTTGGGAGGCTGAGGCAAGAGGATATTAAATTCCAGGACAGCCTCAGTAATTTAGCGAGAGCCTGTCTCAAAAATAAATAAATAAATAATAATAAGGACTGGGGATATGGCTCAGTGTCAAAGCAACCCTGGGTTCAATCCCTAGTAGCAAAGAGAAAAAAAGAAAGAAAGAAATTTCTGCTAAAACTGAATTCATGTGTGTGTGTGTGTGTGTGTGTGTGTGTGTGTGTAGGGGGGCAGTTCTAAGCTTAACTGTTAAAAACAAAAAAGATAGAAACAATGTCAATGTTCATCAATAGAGGAATAAATAAATGAATTCTACCTAAGGAATAATATTCAGCCATTTATAAGGGCAGATATAATCAAATATATATATAATCAAATACTAACTTGGGAAAATCCCCAAGGCATATTTTTAAGATGAGAAAAGAAAGAAAATTGCAAAAGAAGTAAACATTATATTTCTGTTTATATTTACAGCTTCCAAAGAATGGATATTTGTATGTAAAGTATTAAAAGTAAATTTAAAAGATACACAGCAAACTGGTGATGAAAGTATTATTTGGATCTTTTACAATAGTACTATTATCCATATATTAACTACATAATCAAAAAGACAAAAAGATATCAAAGGGGAATAAACAATTTAAATATTATTATAAACAATTGTGTCAGAAATGATGAAGGCAAAAATATATTTGCTGAAATATAACCACCAGATTAAAGAAATTATTTCCAATCTCTTATTTGCCTTGTGTGTGTGTGTGTGTGTGTGTGTGTGTGTGTGTGTGTGTTTTAAAGGCTGCTTTCCTCAGGTCATTATATTTACACTGCCACTTCAGTCTTCCTTATCTAAGAATAAATTCCTTTGCTAATGTGTTTTTAAAAATTAGAAAGCTTCCTTACTTAAAAGGCACCAATCACCTGGATCTACTTTGTTAACAAGTGTGCTGAGCAAAATCTGATTTGGGCAGAATGGCAGGCCCAGGAAATGAAAAATTAGCATCACATGGCAATTCGGAGTTGACAGTAGTCACTTAACAGATTTCCCTTTATCTTTGCAAAGGAGAGCCTTTTAGGATGGAAGTTTTCTAATTGTTCCAGGGCATCCAGGTGAAGCCAGGCTACGCTCACCTGCTGCCTCCTCATTGTTCCCTGGACTGCTTACCTGCCCACCCGTACCAGAGTCCTACCTGCTGCAGCTTGGAGGGCCAGCCCTGGGGGCTGGTTTCTATAGTCTGCATGCTGCATCACGCTCAGAGACCCTAAAGAGGCTTTGTGGTATCCTAACTTCCAGACAGACAAGCCACCAAAGTAAACATCAGGGGAGAAGAACGCAGGGCCACACACCTTTAAGCCACTTACATTTCAACCATTAGCACATGTCAAAATGGTTTAAGATTTATTAAAACAAACAGTCCCATGCCTCACTCCCCACCTCTAAGTGAATTTTTCATTCTTTTCCACTTCCTAAAACATACCAGTAATCAGATAGTAGTGATTTCAGAAACCTCAGAAATAACAGGGGCAATGGTAAAATTTCTGAGCTAGGAATTTTGCAGATTATCAAAGAGAGACTATGTCACTGTAAAACATTCAGCTAGTTTACAGAATATCTTACAATAAAGATTGTAAAGGCCAGGAAGAGTGGCATACTTCTGTTATCCCAGCTACTCAGGAGGCTGAGATAGGAGGATGGCAAGTTCAAGGCCAGTTTGGGCAACTTAGATTCTGTCTCAAAATAAAGTAAAAAAATAAAATTATCATTCAATTATAGAGCATTTGCTTAGCATGTACCAGGCCCTAGGTTCTATCCCAAGTTCTTTTTATTTTTTTAAGGATTTCTTCACAGACAGGATTTGATTCAACAAATTCCTGCATTTTTTAAATTTATTTTTTAATTATAGGTGGATATAATATCTTTATTTTTATGTGGTGCTGAGTCTCGAACCCAGTGCCTCACACATGCTAGGTGAGTGCTCTATCTCTGAGCCACAACCCCAGCCCTATCCCCAGTTCTGAAGAGAAAGAAATGGGGAAGAATGTTTCAGATAGCAACATTACCAAAAAGAATGCTTGAACAGTTTTTGTTTTGTTCTGTTTTAATGGAGGCTTTTTTTTTTTCTAAGAAGAACTTATCTCTTGGATAAGGTCTAAATATTCAGATACCATTTGATCCCAAAATGCAGGAAGAAGTTGGTGATATACACAATGGAGGTATACAGCCATGTCTCCAATGGAAGAAAAGGTTGGCAATTACCTAGATAAATCAGGTTTTAAAATCCAAGGAAAACAGTCTTTTTCTCCCCCTGAGCTGGGAATCAAACCCAGAGCCTTGCACAAGCTACATAAGTGTTATATCACCGAGCTGCCTCCCCAGCCCTAAGGCAGTGTTGATGAACAGCCTTCTCCTCAAAACTGGGAATGGAACCACCATTTGACCCAGCTATTCCTCTCCTCTGTCTATACCCAAAGGACCTAAAAACAGCATACTACAGGGATACAGCCACATCAATGTTTATAGAAGCACAATTTACAATAGCTAAACTGTGGAGGCAACCTAGATACCCTTCAGTAGACGAATGGGTTAAAAGAATGTGGCAGGGCTGGGGATGTGACTCAAGCGGTAGCGCGCTTGCCTGGCATGCGTGCTGCCCGGGTTCAATCCTCAGCACCACATACAAAGAAAGACGTTGTGTCCGCCGAAAACTAAAAAATAAATATTAAAAAATTCTCTCTCTCTCTCTCTCTCTCTCTCTCTCTCTCTCTCTCTCTGTCTGTCTCTCTCCCCCCCCCATCTCTCACTCTCTCTTTAAAAAAGAAAAAAAAAAAGAATGTGGCATATATGCACAATGGAATATTACTCAGCAATAAAAGAAATAAAATCATGGCATTTTCAGGTAAATGGATGGAGTTGGAGAAGCTAATGCTAAGTGAAGTTAGCCAATCCCAAAAAACCAAATGCTGAATATTTTCTCTGATATAAGGAGGCTGACTCATAGTGGGGTAGGGAGGGGGAGCATGGGAGGAATAGACAAACTCTAGATAGGGCAGAGGGATGGGAGGGGAAGGGAGGGGCAGGGGGTTAGCAATGATGGTGGAATGTGATGGACATCATTATCCAAAGTACATGTATGAAGACATGAATTGGTGTGAACACACTTTATATACAGAGATATGAAAAATTGTGCTCTACATGTGTAATAAGAATGGTAATGCATTCCGCTGTCGTGTATTTAAAAAATAAAATCAATTAAAAAACTATCTTGGATTAATATTTTCAGCAAGGATTTATTTGCTCAATTGCATACTGTGTGATATGAACAGGAACATAGATCAGACTCTATTTTGTTTTCCCTCTCTTTGGAATCTTTTCTGGCAAAAGAGAAATTAGATTAGGGATCTGGTATGCGGTTTCTTCCACCCTCTACACCTCCCAACCCAATACAAGACTTTATCAGGGATTAGTTAATGGGTTAATATCATAGTTGGAAAAGAAGAATAAATTCCAGGATCCTATAGCACAGCAGGGTGACTATAGTCAACAAAAAGTTATTGTGTATATCTAAATGTCTTCACCACAAACAAATGAAAAATGTTTGAGGTTGTGCATATGCTAATTGCCCTGATTTGATCATATACATTGTATATTCATATCAAAATATCTTGGGGCTGGGGATGTACTTCTGTGCTAAAACATTTGCTTAACACACAGGAGATGCAGGGTTCAATCTTCATCACCAAAAATTAAAAAAGAAACATCACACTGTATCTTATTAAGAGGTACCTTGTGCCAATTAAAATCAAAGTAAAATTTAAAAAAAGAAGAAGAAGAAGCTTCTATGCAATACTGCTTGACTAAATTTAGGCTGACTTTTTTACATCCTCTCTTTGCAAAATGCAAAGAGAACCCTCTGGCTTGCCCTATAACAATTCTTACACTCAGTCTCACTTGTCATTGTAAGTCCTGGCTATTAGATTTCCATTTTGGCCTGTTTCTAGCTTGATTTGATTAAAGTCCACTCAGACTATACATCCAGTCTCTTGCTTTCTGATTCTTCCCGCCACAGTTTAATCCTTAATTTCCTCTACTGCTGAAATACTTCCTGCCGAATGATTGGATTAAACACACAGCATGTCAGGATGGACCTAGAGTAGCTTGGTGGTCCAAGACTCTTAATTGGCATGTGACTTCTCTATATTTATCGATATTAAAAGTTCCCTTTCTTTTTTTTAAGCTAATACAAACTATTTTCAAAAACGATAGATTTTTACATCAGAGGATGATTTTTTCAGGGAGGGGGATGCTGGGAAAACAAGGCTAATACATTTCTTTTTTTTAACTCAAAACAAACATTGCATTTATTCTGTGACTTCACCTTTCAGGGACTTTTTATCTTTTCTCTCCTTTAGATCTGTGTATTCCCAACACCTGTCTCTCCTGGAATCACATATCCCATTTCTTTAGCTCACTAGAAGTAGACATATATATTATTTCCCTGAGGGTTAGAGAAAGCTATCAGAACTTGGCAACATATAAAGTAAATACCCACTAATTGCAATACATTCATTTAAATCAGGTCTTTATCCTTCTTCGTCATTGTAGTAGGTGGCTTCCTTTGAAGTCTTGGTGAATTTGTCCAAAATTACCTTGCCCGAGGCAGACGGCTGCTTGGAACATTTGTTCTGAACCGATCCCCAAAGCAGTAAATCTTAGCGTTGGTAAAGGCTCACATGCCACAAAGAGGAAATGTCCTGGGTAGGGCAAGGATCCAGGCTTAGATCCCCCATTGTATACAAAGAAAAGAAAGAGAAAGGGAGAGATAACTGCACAACTCTCAGGGATATAATGCTTTTGTACAACTCTGATGATGTTATAAACCGCAAACCCTGTACATTACTCAAACACGTAACCAACAGTAAATGAATTAGTGAATTTAGATGTCTTTTTCGACTGCATCCATCCATGCATGCATATGCATCTCTCATTTAAACGTGGGTTTGTTAGAAATGTATCATTCATTTCTTTGCTTGCTTTAAACACTTTTTTAAAGCACTTGTCCCTCATCACTCTAAACTCACCCTGGGAATTTTATTCAACCTATATAGTAAGAATAGGTGCTTTATTGGGTGTTTTATTGGCACCATGGTGTCATGCCTGTCATAGACTCTTACTGTCATCACAAGTGCACTAATAATTTGATTGAATAGGTGCTGAGATCTTCCAACACATTCAAAGCTCTGTTTAGGGTGCATTTTATATTCCTACCGTGTATCCCCCCCAAAAAGGCTTTCAAGTCTCTTTAGTCTGTTTTCAGGCTGTTTCTATTATATCTGATACTGCTCCACAGTAAGAAAAGGAACTCTCTGAACTCAGAGCAAAAGGTTCCTAATTAATTGTAATGGAAGCAGTTTTAAGCCATGGCCCCATTTGAGTAAGGGCAGAATCTGAACCAGAGTGTGAAGCATTTATAGAGTACTTTATTTATGAGTCATAGGAAAGGGCATCGTGGGACATATTGGGTAACAATAGGTCATTGGGATAATGCTCCACAGCGATATTCCCATCTTCTGATGACAATTGATGAAACAATAAGAATAAAGAGTTATGAACTTCATCATAGTATCAAGCTAAGGAAGTTAGTTGTGTTTCAACAAAAAGAGGAAGTTAAACAAGAAAGAAGATGATAGAAAAACTGGTAAGCAGGTGATTTCACCCACTGAAAAGGAAGAAATTCCAAGGATAGTGGTGCAGGGAGATTGTAGACAGCAAATGACACCTGTGTAGGAAACATGGGACTCATCCATCCGGAGGAGAGCAAGAAGCAGGTTCTGAGAGGATACATTCAAGTCGAACATAATAGAGCATCTGATGTGCTTACATATGTTAAAAAAAAAAAAACAGAGACAACAGGAATTGGTGAAGAATAATTGTTGATAGATATCTTGTAAAATAAACCAACTTTTAAAAAGTAAATGGGAAGAACTACTAATTTCAGAGGGAAAAAGGTTATGAAAGATACTATAAAAAGAAAGGAACGCTATCTTTACGTAGGACTATGGTGTTATTCTAGGATATATTATTATGCTAAATGCTTCTATTGCTCTAGGAAATTCATGTGACTATATTAAAAATAAAACATGAGAAATACATTTTTGGATTGTTTTTTAAAAATTTTTAAATTTATATATGACATCAGAATGTATTACAATTCTTACTACATACATAGAGCACAATTTTTCATATCTCTGGTTGTATACAAAGTATATTCACACCAATTTGTGTCTTCATACGTGTACTTTGGATAATAATGACCATCACATTCTACCATCATTTATAAGAGAAAGACATTTTATAAATTAAATTTTACAAGACGGTCAAAGGAGGTAATAGCTATACATTTTTGCATATTTTTTTTATAGATTTGAGTTTGGAACCAAGTTAACTGTTTCCATAATTACTAAAAAATTAAAATTTAAAAGGCAATTCCCAATAAATAAATAAATAGGATAGAATAGAATAAAAAATAAGAAGCAAAAATAAAATTAAATAAAATGCAATTCCCAAACATCCAAAGTAAAATGAAACAAATGAACCTCAATCTATAGTCAATTGATAGTAAAACCTCACCAAAGGGAACTATTCCACATGACTTTTAGAGCAATTATTTGCCTGTGTTAGTGAAATATATTCTAGTGAGAACTAGTTTCCATAATTACAGCTGTTTTCAGTAATTGTATTATTAATAGTGGTGTTGAAATGATTACTCTGAGACTGCTATAAAATTATGTTGGTATCTTTGAGAACTGGATGAAAAAAAGAGCTGGGGATATGGTTTGGTGATAAAGAACTAGCCTAGCATGCACCAAACCCTGGCTTCATTCAATTGTTAGCACTGTACAAAACACACACAAAAAGTTAAATACATGAGCTCAATAAAGTGAAGAAAAAATCTTAAAATCCTGAACCTGAATTGACAGCATCATTATGAGCTCATGTGTATTTTATTATACAAGTACATATATAAAAATCTGCTCATTGTTAAGGACTACCAAAAAATGACTAATGCAGCAGCAATAAGTGTCTCTAAATACAATTTTCCATGAAAATAGATGACCAGAGCTCTTTGGAGAGACTTCCAGATCTACAAAAGGACATGTACAAGATGATTCTGGAACACCTTGTTATCCCAGGGGAAAAAGAAAACTAGCAAAGATTTCTGAGGCTCTGTCAAAAGGACTCAGGAAGGGCTGGGGTTGTGGCTCAGTGGTAAAGCACTTGTCTTGCATGTGTGAGAAACTGGGTTTGATTTTCGGCACCACATATAAATAAGTGAATAAAATAAATGTCCGTCAACAACTAAAAAAATTTTTTTTAAATGACTCAGGAGACAAAAGGATTCTACTTGAAGAAGGGATAATTTACATATTGATAAAGATAAAAACTGCAATGGATAGAAATATATGAAAAATGGTCTTGACACTGATTTATAAACAGAATTATTATAATAATGATTCAGACTCTCATATAGTGATTTCCCTCTCCATTGAACTTCTATGATACTCACTGCCTGTAACATTTATTTGATAATGAATAATACATCACCTTATATTTTTTCATAATCTGCCTCTTTTATGCCTTTTAAAGTTTTACTTGTATCTTAAAAACAGAAACAATATGTATAGGGTGGGGGGTATAGCTCAGTAGTGGAGTGCTTGCCTACCTTAATGGCTTCTCTTTGGTCTTCTTTCTTGCTTTACTCTTTGATCCTCAGCACTGGGGGAAAAAATAGAACCAATGTGTACATATGGCTAAAAAAATCAAAATATGTCAAAAGGTATAAACAAAAGCAATTCTTTCTACATTTATCCATCCTGAACCTCCCATAATTGTCCCCAGTCCATCTCTCAAAACGTAACTCTCATATTTCTTCTAAATGCTTTTTTAAAAAAAATCATGCTTATTTAAGTATTTATAGATTTTCATTTTCATTTTACACACATATTTATAGATTTCCATTTCCTTTTGGAAAAATGTGTACAAGTGAGAAAATTCTAAAGCTATTATTTTGTACCTTTTTCTTATTTTGAAAATATACCTTGAGGCTCTTTATGTATTGGTACATAATTTTCTTTAATGGGTGCAAAGTACCCCGTTATATGACTGTTCCATAATTCATTTACCCACTTCCACTTTCATGAAAATTTAGGTTTATTCTAGTTTTTTTTTTTGCTGTCTGGTCTAATTGAGATTACTATTTAACTTTGTATATGTCTATAACATTTGATTGGGAATTCTTCATGAGGGCACAAAGCCTATTGCACGTTGATGTCACACACGGTAGGCTTTAGAAGGTGATTCCTACTTCGATGCTGATGTCGGCCATTCCTGACACTTGAAAGCCTCCTTGATAAAAGTGCTCCCGTCCATCTTCAGTACCCCCAACCTCCACAGTTTTACTCTTGAGGTCATGAAAAGATGCTAGTAATGCGTCATTGTTGCTAGGTAAGCAAGAAGCTCTCAACAAGACTCAGCGCACTTAGCGGTCTGTAAATCAGGGCTAATGCTTCTGAAGATGCTCACAGGGGAGGAAATGTCCCCACAGTGAAGTAGAGCATAGGTACTCCACATCCTGAAGAATGTCCTCTGAAGCCTTGAGCTGATTTTGTCTTTTCGCATGTTACTTCTTATTAGAAATATTGGATTTTGTTTGAAGTTAGAGGATAGCATTGTGACTGACCAGCACACTGTGTCCCAACAAACAAGGCAACTGTACACTCCCACAAGTTTTCCTTTCGTGTCTTCAGAGAGTGTCACCCATAGTAGGGTTCCTGGTTTTTTTTTACTCTTGACAGAAACCAAATTCCCTGAGCATCCCTAATGTAGTGTACATGTCACAGATGGATGTTTCTAGGCATGATAATTCCTAAGACATTAAGGAAGTTACTAATACTGGATAAATTTTAAGAATGAAGTCATTTTATCAGATAAAATGGATCCTGAGGGGGTTTTTTGTTTGTTTGTTTTCTCCTTCTTTAGGAAGCAAAAGGATAAAAGCATTGAAGATCAATTCAGAGGTCTTTGAAATTCTATTTTTAAATAACAAGAAATATGAGTATTTGATTCTGTGGTCATTTGTAAGGTTATTTCTTTGAAATATAAGTGGAGCTCACTCATGCTCACACACACATACAAGCACGCACAGGTGTGAGGAGCCCAATCACTCCAGGATTAGCTGTTCCTCAGAAAGCTCAGTAATGATCTGAAATCTGAAGCCCTACTTGAACTTTTCTACTAATTCAGTAATTACTGCTGTGCCTGAAATTGGCCCCTTTCCTGCAATTACTCAACATGCACTTTCAGTCAAAGAGGTTAACACCTGAATTTAGATTCTAATTAGCACCTAAGGTAGAATTTTTTGTTTAAAGCTTATTAAAATAGGGACTTTTCCCAGCATAAGATTTCACTGGTCTACACAGGTAAACACATGTTTTCCAGATCAAAATCTTTCTGATTATCTTAAAATGAACAGAGGTTGGAGGAGAAACCAAGATCAACATGTCACCATTTAAGACAATAGCCTCAGAATAAATCAAATCCAATCAATATCTGGAGTCGTCAGGCTAGACACTCTCCATGCAGCCAAAGACCCCTGTTTCCCAATCTCCACTCAAAGGATGAGTTCCTCAAGAAAAAATATAAATACATGGAGATTAAAAAAAAATGGATATTGATCTCATTGGTTTTCATGGCTGTCTTTAGTGCGTTCTCCTGCTTTTCTTAATTATTAATATTTAAAAAACAAAAACTTGCCAGGTGCATTGGCACATACTGTAATCCTTGTGGCTTGGGAGGCTGAGACAGGAGGATTGAGAGTTCAAGACCAGCCTCAGCAAAAGGGAGGCACTAAGCAAATCAGTGAAATCCTGTCTCTAAATAAAATACAAAATAGGTCAAGTAGCCCTGAGATTATATCCTGGTACCCCCTGCAAAAAAATAAAAAATAAATAACAAAACTCAAAATTATGAAGGGAGAAAGTGGTCTTCAATTCCTCAGACAACAGTTAGTATTGAATTTAACTTCAGCCACTGACGTGCCTTTGAGTTTTCTATGTAAGTAACATCTGCCATGTCACTGAAAAATGGTTGCCTGAGCATTGCTTGGATTTTTACCAGACAGTACCAGAAACAAGAATTGTATAGATAATAGGTTATAAGCACCCTGAATCTGGGGACACTCTCATTATTCAGTTGACTCATACAGTTCACATACACTGCTGTTTAAAGATTTATTTCCCCACTTTGCTCTTATGCAATTGACTTTTTTGAATACAAGTTTAAGAACTTGCATTATTTCTTTTGAATTTTCCTCTACTTCAGTTTACCTCCTTGTTCAGCCTATTGGAATGATTTGGGTTGACTGTGCTCTCTGGTTTCTGGTCATCTACAAGTATAATAAACATCCTATCCTTTGTTCCCATTCAAGGATAAACCTGAAGGTGTATATTGTGTCTCGGAGCTTCTGACTTGATTCGGCGAACGCTTCACAATAAAGACATGAAACTCTTGTGACTTGTTAACTGGTCTGAGTCACGTCATATTCAGAGCCACATCAAGTAGAAGCTAAAATAACACTTGAATCTTCAAAAACAAAGGTCAGAAGATGAAGGCGTAGGAAGTGGTAAAACCACTTATATTTATCTACTCAAGCTGCCTTAACAAAGTCCCACAGATGGGGTGACTTGAAAAGCAGATATTTCCTCAAAATTCTTAAAACTAGAAGCTTCAGATCATGGTGCTGGTTTCTTCCAAGGCCTTTGCCTCCCTCTTGGCCTGTAGATGACCCTGCGTCTGCCCCTGTTCTTTCCTCTGTGTATGTCTGTGTCCTAATCCCCTATTCTTATGAGGACACCAGTCATATTGGATTAGGGTTCACCTTAATAACCTCATTTTAATTTAATTACCTCTCTAAAGGTCCTACCTCCAAACACAGTCCCATTCTGAAGTACTGGGGGTCAGATGTGAATTTTGAGGGAACACAATTCATCCCATCCCATTACATACATAGGAGGCATGTTCTCTCCACATTCTGTGCTGTGTGTAGGTGGCTGTGGCTCCTTTAATGTCAGTTCTCTAAAATGTTCATGTTTAGTATCACTACATTTGCAATTTTTTTATTTGATGAATATGTGTTTTTGCAATTTTAAAATCTTGTGCCTATATAGGTTGACACTTAAATATGAACCAAAATATTTACCCACTTTAAATGTTATAGCTACTTCATAAGTTAGTCTTTTTTAATGGGTGGAAATACAATAAATATAATAAATTATATTCTAATGTCATTTCCAATGTACATAAATATATAACATGCATATATTTATGAAGTTAAAGTAGCAATACTTGCTCACTATACACAATCTCTTTGGTAGAATATAATAAAAATATGTACAGAGATGATCTCGGGTGTCTAGAGCTGGATGTTACTAGGGAATTTGGTTATTTGACCTCAGTGAAATCAATTATATGCCATAAACTGGACTTTTGATTCAAATATCTATCTTCCTAAATATGTCTCATCAAAGTGGAGCCCCCTAGTTGTACAAAGAAAGCTCAGGGCCCATGGAAGTAACATTGTAGGAACATTTACAATATTGAGGAATGAAACTGACCAACTTGTATTGCGTTTTGTGTGCATGTACAAACACGTAACAACAAATCCCACTATCACGTATAATTATAATACACCAATATAACAAGAAGAGGAGAAAGCATATTTTTTAAAGGATAAAAGAATGCTAGTCACATTTGATCACTAACTCTACCCACAGCATTCCAAATTTTCTAGAATTGAAAAATATTAGTATAAAATACATATACTGTGTAAATTTGTGAATGAATAAAATGTTTTGAAAAAATAATGTAATTCCCTCCAACCACACTGTACACTGTAAAGTTCTTCTACTTTTTTATTGGTGCATTATAATTCACATTGAGAATCGTTACTACCTATTCATACATGTACACAATGTAACAGTATAACTTGATCAATTTCATTCCCTGGTGTATAACTCTCTTTGGATTCCCTGTTTGCCTGTAAGCCCTTATTTTAAAATTCTTATCATGATGAAAACTACCTTATTTATGCCATGTCATTGAGATAATAATATATTAAATGGAGCAAAATTTAAGCTTAAGAATTATCTTGACTGCTAAACTGACCAGCTCTTTAATAAGTGACTGATGAAGGAAGTATGTTCTCCCCACCCCTAATATACCTAGTTACTCCATTTAACTTACAAAAAGGCTGGACCTCTGTGAAACGTGACCCAACTTCCTATGACAGTTAATACATCAGTAAGGAGGTCAGAAAAAGCTAAATGGAAAATAGTGTAAAGAATCCTATGTATTTATAACAATACCCACTTATTCCATGGAGTAAGAAAAGTTTTTGTAACACTCCTTCTAAGTTCTGAAAAACAAGAAAATTCAACTAAAATAAGATAAACTTTTAAGTAAGATTTTTGGCTTTTCCTCAATAACAGAATAGAAATTTTACCAATATCTTTAATTTACCTCAACCTCAAAGAAGGGGCACGGAGATTGAAGACATGGACCATGGAGCCAGAATACACCAATTGAAAAAAAAAAAAAAAACTTGCTAACTATTCACCTGGGAGGGTTACTCACCCTGACTAGATCTACTTGCAACAGGAAAGATAATCTTATTATCTACCACATTGAACTGTTATGCAGATTAATGTGATAGGTCCCTAGACAATGCTCAGAATATAGTAAGCATCCTATATAATATGGAAGTTCCTCAAAAAACTAGAAATAGATTGTTGGGCATGGTGGTGCACGCCTGTAATTCTAGCTACACAGGAGGCTGGCAGATGGATTGCAAGTTTGAAGCCAGCCTCAGCAACTTAGCAAGACCCTGTGTCCATATTAAAAATAAAAGAACTTGAAAGGGGGGGTCAGTGGCAAATGCCCTTGGGTTCAATCCCTAGCACCAAAAAAAAAAAAAAAAAAAAAATCAAAGAGAAGCAAAAAATTAAAACTAGAACTACCATATGATTCAGTTGGTCCATTCCTGGGTATATATTGCAAGGAAAAGAAATCCATATATCAAAAGAGACATCTACACTCATGTATTTATTGCAGCACTCTTCATAATAGCTAAGCTATGGTATCAGCCTCAGTGTTTATTTTTTAATGGAAAATTTTTTATTTATATATTACAGCAGAATGCATTACAATTCTTATTACATATATAGAGCACAATTTTTCATATCTCTGGTTGTATACATAGTATATTCACACCAATTCATGTCTTTATACATGTGCTTTGGATTTACTATTGGATGAATCCATTGAACAAGGAAGTGTGAGATAGATGGAGATATAGATAAAGATATACACACACAATAGAATATTATTCAGTCCTAAAAAAAATAAAATTCTGGGATTGGGGTCGTGGCTCAGTGGTGGAGCATTCGCATAGCACTTGTGAGACCCTGGGTTCGATCCTCATCACCACAGAAAAATAAATAAAGATATTGTGTCCAACTACAACTAAAGAACAAAATTTTTTTTAAAAAAGAATGAAATCCTGTAATTTGTGGTAACATGAATGAATATGGAGGGCATTATATTAAGTAAAATGAGTCTGGTACAGGAAGACAAATATCTCATGTTCTCACTTAAATGTGGAAGCTAAAAAAGTTGACCTCATAGAATTAGAGAATAAAGGAGTGGTTACTCTTTACTGGCTGGGAAGAGGCTGGGAAGAGTTGGTTAGGGAATGAAGAAAGAGGATGGTTAATGGATACGGGGTACAGCTAGATAGAAGGAATATTCTACAGCACAGTAGGGTAACTATGGTTGACCATAATTAGTTATATATTTCCAGAGAGGTGGGGGGAAGTGCTGGAGAGTGATATTGTCCAAATTATATTGCTATATTGTCTGTATGTATAAATATGTAGCAACAAATCTCATCATTGTATACAACTATAATGAACCAAAATATAATGGGGATGGGGTGGAAGAAGAGGACATGTCATCCACCTTTAAAAAAACTAAAATACTGTTTAACCTTAAAATACATTAGCAGTAATTGGTTCATTCAAATATGTGTGTGTGTGTGTGTGTGTGTGTACACACACAATGGAATACTCTGCAACTGATAAAAGATGGGGCAGCATGTTTGTATTAATAGAAGATAATTATTAGTGTATTTGGTGAAAAGTTTATATATTTTCAAATAGCTAGTACTGAGGATTTTGCATGTTCCCAACACACACACAAAAAAAACGATCAATAATATTAAGATAATAGGTACAGCAATTACCCTGATCTGATAATTGCGCACATACATGTATTGACATTATCGTGTCAACTAAAAATTATGTCGATTATTATGTCAACTAAAATTTTTACATATTTTCAAAAAATACTTCATTGCAGAGTTCATAGGTTGATTAACAGTTCATTGTAATAAAACTGTTCACAATGCAAAAAAAGGTAAGTATGCTATAAATCTTAGCTATTATTATTTTTAATGTAATTAAACTCACAAAAATCTAGGATATGACTTATTATGCTATTCAAATAGGATATAATCAAGACTTGCCCAAGGTCAGTTGGTTATTAAATATCTGCCTAAATCCTACTCTGCTACACCTTCTAGGATAAATGCAATCGTATGTGGAAATTGCTTATTTCCCAGTGGCCAAGGGCACATGGCAGTCGGGGACTGGAATGTCCCCTTTAAAGAATCTAGTCATTGTACAGCTCTTTTCTAATAATAATGAAGGTGGCAAACTCAGGCATAATTTAGGCAACACCTGAAGCAGGGGCAGGCAGGACTCCAAGCGGGTAGTGGAGGCATCATGCAGTTCCTGGCGGCCGGGCATCGGTGGCACTCTGATTTTAAGCCATCTGTCTATGAACAGCAGGATGCCAGCCGGTGACAGGTTAAGTTAGGGCAACCGTCTCTGAGGGCAAAGGCCTTGTCTTCTCCAACTTTGTGACATGCCCAATAGAGCATAATAAATGCTCAATAATAACTGTTTGCTAGACTGAGTTGTCTTGAACTAAATTGAATTGGCCAGCCAACCATCCTCACTGGTCTTGCTTGAGAAGCAGGAAATGCCCCACCCCTGCCCTCACATCTACACATGCCAAAGTAAGTCATTTGTTCATTTGTTCATCGGATATTAATTGAGTGCCTTTCGTGGGATTGTTCCACAATAAACAAGACAGTCAAGGTCTTGCCACCATGGAGTTTAGGGTCTGGTGATGGAGGAGGTGGATAATTAAGCTCGTAATTACATACAGTCTGATGGATACTCTGATAGGGAAGTGTGTTCTGGGAGTGCATTAATAAGATGGAGGAGGGAGGGAGGCAGGGTATCACAGGGTCCATACTGAGGAGGATAGAGAACGAAGCAGAGCTTTGCAAGCCTTGATATGGATTTTGGGCATTAGCAAATATACTGAAAGCTTTCCAATGTTTTAAAGTAGGATAATGACATATTCTGATTTGCTTTTTTAGAAAGATCCATCAGGTTTCATTGTGGAAAGTGGACTCAATGCGGACAGTGTGAATTGGTTAGAGCATACTGCTACAGCATCCAGGCAGAAGGTGAAGGCAGCTTAGGCTAAGGGAAGGAGAGAGTGCAAAGTTGGAGATTTATTTCAAATATGGAAATATGGTATGGAAGTTGGAAGTAAGAGGAAAAAAAAATAAAAGGTGAACTAAGGTTTGGGGTTTAGAAACCTGGGGTGACTGTTTCCCTTCATTGAAATAAATGGTAGAACATCCCTGCATTCAATCTCCAATACTGGAAAAAAAAAAATCAGTGGAATCCAAACTTTGATGTTCATCTGAGTCATGGAGTAAATTAGTATTTTGTTTTTTGAGATGGATTCTCATTAAGTTGTCCACGCTGGTCTCAAACTCCTGGGCTTAAGTGATCCTTTCTACTTCAGACTCATGAATAGCTGGCACTACAGGTGCACACTATCCTGCCCAGCTAGTGTCAATTAGTAAAAGTACATATTCTTTCCTCTAATTTGTAAAATCTGGCCTGATGCATTTTGAACAAGCTCCCCGGATGATTCTGATGCAAATGTGGCATGGACCACGCTTTCATAAGCACCAATTTTCGAGATGCACAAGGGAAAAGAAACACTTGACTAATTCTAAGGGGAGGGTGCTAAAGTAGGAAGAGAACAAAAATATGGGGTGTTGGAGCCAAAGAAGCCAATTTCAACCAAGAAAGAACTGGAAAGTCATATCATTCTCCCCACCAGACTTCTTACAGTGGTCCCTGCTAAAAGTTAGAAGATGCTGAAGATCCTTATTAAAATGAAAATATGATGAATTACCTGAAATGGGTCACGTACTTTTGACCACTGAGCTAAATCCCCAACCCTCAATATAAAAGTATTTTACAAGGCCTGGGGATGAAGCCCAGTGGCAGAGCACAAGCAAGGACTGAACTCAGGGTTTAATCCCCAGTACCAGAAAAACAACAATAATAACAACAACAAAAAGGTTGCATATACCATACATTATGTAAACCTTCAGTGGTGTCTGGGGTGGGATTTAGCTATCAACTGCAATAATAATCTCTGCAGCAAAATATATAAATAGCTACACCAAATAACAAAAAGAACCTCATATCAGTTTAAGCCAGCTTGGTGACAAACGAATCTCAGTTGAATCAAGTTTTATCTAACTAAAAAACAAAACAAAAACAAAAAAACTTTCAATTCTTAGAGTTTTATAGATTTTAAAATCACAGATAAGGATTATGGATCTGTACCACCTGATCCTGGCCATGCCTTACAATTAATGTGTTGATCAGGGCTAGGGATGTAGCTCAGTGACAGAGCGCTTGTCTAACATTTGTGAGGCCCTGGGTTTGATTCCCAGTACTGGGTGAAAAAGGGAGAGAGAGAGAGAGAGAAAAGAAAGGAGAAATTAGAAACCGATTTCATTAAAATAAGTGTGTTTATCAGATTTAGAGTGCAGTCAGTTCTGCTATAACTTGCTTTGAAAACACAAATTATTCCAACATAATTGATATATTACGGAACAACTGAACATAACTCAAATTTCACATTTGCTTACGCATGATTTTGTCTGCAAGAAATGCTAGATGAGCATAGAAAACTGTATCCCACAGAACCAAGATGGGTGGGAGCACACAAAACACATGCACATACTTCAAACATCTAAGAGTTACTTCCATTCATTGAGTATTATCATCCTAAAAGGTTGTGTTTTGCTCTTCTTGCAACTTGAGAACTTTTCTGTATAAAGAAACACTCATTCAACACCCCAAGCTTGTCTAAGCATCCTGGTTCAAAATGCCAAGCAGTGCATAATAAAAGGAAAACACTGTCTATATGCAAACACTGATCAGAAATCACCAAATCCTGCAGAAGTGGCTCCTCTTAGCGCTAGCACTGGCTGCTCTAATCGTCTACAACATACCTACAACTTCTAAGGTTAGCTACCCAGAAAGCTATCAAAAAGTGTCCAGTTGCTATGTAGAAGTTAATTGAAGAATACGACTATTAATTGGGTCAAACTTTAAATTTTAATGAAAAAGGTACCTATTATAAACAAATGCCCCCAAAGGATCCATGTCTCAAAGACTAAAAAAAAAAAAAAAAAAAAAAAAAAAACCAAAAAAACAAATCTGAGATTTCAGGCTATAGAAGATCATTCAACTGTGATGTTTGGTCCCAATACCAAACTGAGAACCACAGGCTACCTCCTTCCACGACGGGTATTTCAGATAATCCTCCTCCCACTTCACTGTAGTACACATGATGCAATCCTTCTAATGTCCACATTCATAAGTAAACAGCTCTTTGTTCAAGAGAAAGTGCCATATTTCATGTACTATATATTTTTTCTTAATCTTTTAACATAGGTACAATTGTGCTATCATTTTTATTAGGTTCCTATTTTTATGTGTCAATGACGAAATATGTTCGAAAGCATGACTAACATCTGTGAATTTAGTTTTCACATTAAATGAGGAAGATAATACAGTGAATCCATTATTAAGAGAAATGTCAATGTGTACTGAAGTGATGGAGAAAGAGTAGAAGGAAAAATTATCTGCTCATCATCTATCCCAGTACTTGAGCAGCAGGATGAGGCAGTCAGTTGACTGATAGAAAAATGACCTTACAGTTAAAAGTTAAGTTTCTATAATACAAAGAACACAAATAATTTTGTAGCACAGCTACCAAACTAGAGAACAACACTTCCCAAGACCCTCAAAATTCCCCTGATGGAAACACAATAGCAGATCATAAAGCCTGCTTGAAACGAAGATCCGATCTGGGGAAATCAAAAAACTCACTCCCATGCTAAGGAAAGAACCTACTAGAGATTTTGGAAAGATGCCTCTCTGCTTCCATTTAAAAGCAACTAGACTGGGCTCAGTGGTGCACACCTGTAATTCCAGCAGTTCAGGAGGCTGAGACAGGAAGATCAAGAGTTCAAATCAGCCTCAGCAATAGCAAGGCTCTAAGCAACTCTGCGAGAGTTGCTGTCTCTAAATGAAATACAAAATAGGGCTGGGGATGTGGCTCAGTGGTTGAGTGCCCCTAAGTTCAACCCCCAAGTACCAAAACTAAATAAATAAAAATAAAAAGACCTGGTAATGTGGCTCAGTGATCTGGTTTCAATCTCAAGTGCCAAAATAATAATAAGAAGAATAAGAATAAGAATAAGTAGTAGTAGTAGTAGTAGTAGCAGCAGCAGCAGCAGCAGCAGCAGTAGTTGTTTGTGGAGGACTCTTTTATTCCCAACAGGTTCACTGTTGACACTTATCGAGAGAATTTAGCATTTGGCCGAATACCATTGCCCCCAAAGTTATTTGCATATACGTATTTAAGGAATATATATTACCTGAACTGAAACAAATTAAGCTCTTAGTACTCTAATGATGGCTGAGCTGAACCCACGACAGCTCCAGCTCATTAAAAAGGACATGAATGTTTGCCCCTCATTAAAAACAAAAGGTGATGAGTAGTTGTGCTATGATAGCTCCATGGGAAAACTAACACAGCTGCTGATCTCTGGCTTCCAATTGGGCTGTGTGACTGGATGGACTGTTAACTCTATATGTGAAAGTTTATTAAACTCACAAAAGCAACAGAGTTCTGCCTCAGACTACTGCTGGGGTTCAGCGATTGAAAAATTGTCATACACAACTCCTGTTGCTGCTGCCAATAAGACAACAGATCAAGCCAGAGGAATAGTCCAAAGATTTAAATCTCTTACTTATGGGCTAGGGTTGAGTTCAGTGGCCAACTGTGTGCTTAGCAAGCACAAAGCCATGAGGTCCATCCCCAACACACACACACACACACACACAAACCCATATTGCAAAGCAGTTATCAATGTCTCCTACATTTATGCATTAGATTCTTCTGTTCTGTCTTCTCCAAGGTGACTACCCTATCAACAGAATACAGAAAGCAACTCCTGTTTTGAAGGGTAGAATAACTTATAGAGACTTAGGAAACACAACTACTACCATAAACTAATTCTGTATAACCAGCTCATTATAAATACTAACTAGTAGCAGGATGATACCAACTTACGTTTTTTTTTTTCAACCATATTTTATGTTAAGAAAATCTATGTATTCTATGCTAAACCAAAACACTCACATTATAGATTTACAAAACAAACAAGTGGGGATTTTTAAATAATTCTTACAAGAAGATATTCACTTTACAAAACAATTCCCAATAAATTTTATTAGACATTTAAGTAGTCTAATGAAAATAAAATGGTTCAAGTTAGTATATGTATTTCCTAAATCTAAGACTAATTTAGGAGTGGGATTTTGTTTGTTTGTTTGTTTGTTTATTTGTTTGTTTGGGGGGGGTTATTTTTGTTTTGTTTGATACCATGGATTGAACCCAGGAGTGCATAACCACTGAGTCACGTCCCCAATCCCTTTTTATATTTTATTTAGAGATACGGTCTCACTAAGTTGCTTAGGACTTTTCTATGTTGCTGAGGCTGGTTTTAAACTTGTAATCCTCCTACCTCAGCCTCCAGGGTCACTGGGATTATAGGTGTGCACCATTGCGCCTGGCTGCATCTTATATTTTAAATAATCAACTATTCAAAGTTAGAATTTGACGGCTCATTTAGAATATGCCTATCCTTTACTAAGAAAGTAGCAAGGCCAAGGAACAGTGGTTCCAGAATACTCAAATAGAACCTACTGTGTACTATAACTTATTTTGAAAATTTGGATTTTTTAATTTCTTTATATTTTCTGAAATTGGTAATACTTCACCATTGCTTATCATCTGTGGAGAGATACAATTTCCTTTCCACTGACATCTCTCTTCATGTCACCAAATAAAAGCATATGAATTTTAAATTCATAAAAAAATGGAGAGAGAAATGATAAAACATTGCTACAACTTTCCCAAAGTGTTTGTACTTTTATTTTTTCTATATAAAGGCTCAATCCTCCTATTTATCGCACTATTCAAGACTTAAATTTTTCTTATAAATACATCCTTTAGAGCATATTATCTGATGTTATAGGCCAACCACATTTCTGTTCTTATTTTCAGTGCTATTTTTACCACACTGATTCTTCTTTTCCAGCCTACCTATTATGGTGACAGCCCTGTAATTCCGGTTCTTGAGATTATTTTATTTACTTAAAAATGTTGCTAAACAAGTTTGTAACAATTCCTAATATTTTAAAGCAAAAGTATACACTCTGCTAAAGTTTATAGATTATGTGCAATGCAATATAAATTTGTTTATTTGCTGCTGATACCGTGGCTCAGTACTGTAATCCCAGCTACTAGAGAGGTGGAGGTGGTAGGATCAGCCTGGGTAACTTAGTGAATCCCTATCTCAAAATAAAATAAAAAGGTCTGGGGATGTAACTTCATGGTAGAGTAGCTTTAGGTTCATTCTCTAGTACCAGAACAAAAAAAAATTGCTTATTTGCTTTCCTAAGGTGACAGTACTATCCTTCACCTTTTAAAAAGTGAAGATATTTAGAAATGAGGTTGTTTTATATATTCCAAGTTACTAGATCTCATTCCCATTAAAATTGTTATAACTAACACCCATTACTAATTCTAAGTTGGCAAAGTATTCTTGACTGTTGTCCCATAATCCCATCTGTGCATTTATTGTATGTACAATAAATGGCTGTCATATTATCACAGAAATACTGTACCTCTAGTACTCAACAGGATCTTAAATGAATAAGATACAGAATCAATATATTTTGACGAGAGGGAAGGTAAAAAAAAAGATAATAGTTGACTTTAAGGGTCAACTATAACTGGGCACATGCCTGTAATCCCAGCGGCTTGGAAAGCTGAGACAGGAAGATGGTGCGTTCAAAGCCAGCCTCAGCAACAGTGAGATACTAAGCAAGTCAGTGAGACCTTGTCTCTAAATAAAGTACAAAAATGAGCTGGGGATGTGGTTCAGTGATTGAGTGCCCCGAGTTCAATCCCTGGTACCTAAAAAAAAAAAAAAGTCAACTATGATACTCCTACTCCTACCCAAAATGTGTATGATATGTTATAGTAATGGAATACACAGGTGTGTTATGTCATTATCTCTAAGTGATAAAGTGCATCTCATCCTCTTTATTCTTTATAGAATATTGCAAGTTTTCTATAATTGACATTTACTATCTTTGAATCACAAATATATACATATTTTTGGCTTTTGTTATTAGTTCCACTTTTTCTCCCCACAATCTGAATCCCAACCAGTTTCAGAAAGGCAAGGACAGTTGTGGTTTCCCTGCTGGAAAGTACCAGATGTCTGGAAAGGGTGGGGGTGCATCTGGAAATTGAGCTTTCCCTTCTTCACAGTTTTGCCCTGGGCCAGTCCTGCCCAAATTCCTAACCCTCCAGCCCACCCAGGCTCCCAGGACACTAGTTCCAGGACCTCCTCCCACATGCATGGCACTTGGCTAGACTTCCCTTCCAGATGTACTGCTAAGTGTCTGACCAATCGCTAAAAGGGTATTGTGTATGTAAAAACCAAATACCAATCTCCAGGTCTTAGATCCTATCCTCTTTCTTAGAAAATCCAGCCTTAATCCAGTTTGCATTTTTCCCCCAAAGCAGCTTATTCACTAATGGAACAGTCAGATTCTTCCACTTGTTCATTTGTTCACACAGAGAAATCTGCCCAGGAGACCACCTGTATCGGAAGGGCAGTGGACTAAAGGGTTGTTTTTTTTTTTTTTTTTTTTTTTTTGAAAACAGATTTTCGGGATAACTCTCAGGATTTTGCACATGTCAAAGTCTCACTTTTCCATATAATAATGTGTGGCCTCCACAAGGTAGTTCCCTTGTTCTGTTGGCAAGTCCCACTGAAGGGTGAAAAGAAAGAAAATATGTATTAGTTGCTAAAATTATGAGATTTCATTTTCTCACTTGGTCTTCCTAGCCCTGACACTCAAACACCAAAACTTTCTATTCATCACCCAATATTTCCCTTACAAAAATTTCTACCCGGCCTAACTCTAAAGTAATTTTTCAAATGTAACTCCCATTGATGTTAAAAGAAATTGATCAAATAAGGAAGTACTCAATTGAGTTGAAAGGATACAATATATTATGTAGTTAATTTGTAAACTGGAGTGATTTCTGCCTAGTAGCTAAATGGATCTCTTCTCAGAAACATTTAACTTTTAAAACTACTAAATAAGTTTCAGGAGATACTCTAAAAGTACTTTTGCTTGAAATTGGGTGTCATACGGCATACCTGTAATCCCAATGACTCCAGAGGCTGAAGCAGAAGGATTGCAAGTTTGAGGCCAGCCTTAGCAACTTCTTTAGGCCCTAAACAATTTAGTGAGACTCTGTCTCAAAATAAAAAATAAAAAAAAGGGCTGGGGACATGGCTCAGTAGTTAAGCATCCATGGGTTTAATCCCCATACAAAAAAAGTAAAAAAGAGTATTTTTACCTGATAATGTTGTTTGTTTGTTTGTTTGTTTGTTTGGGGGGGGGCAGGTACCAAGGATTGCACTCAGGAGCACTTGACCACTGAGCCACATCCTCAGCCCTATTTTGTATTTTATTTAGAGACAGAGTCTCGCTGAGTTGCTTAGTGCCTCACTTTTACTGAGGCTGGCTTTGAACTCTTGATTCTCCTGCCTTAAACTCCCAAGCCACTGGAATAACAAGCATGTGCCACCATGCCCTGCTTGAAAATGTTTTATTTTGCTTCATTTTACTACTCTATCGATGTCTAACAATGGAGCTGTAAATAAGAAGCTGTTTTATAATGTAAATTACTTGCAATATGAAAGTCTTCCTAAAGAAAAAAAAATATGTCTTAAACAAAAAAAAAAAAAAGAAAAGAAAATCTTTTCACGAATTTCTTAACCTGGAATGACCCAAACCTGAATTATATACTTAACCGATTACCTCAGGCAAGGTCCATGTTACAGCAAGCCAACATTCTCAGCTGAAAATTAACAGCATCACTTAGGAATAAGTATCGCTCTCAGTACAGAGGAAGAAAAGCTGAACCACAAAGTGCACAAAAAAAATATGTTTGTTTCATAACAACAAGCTCTTCCATGTCTGGTAGGAGGAGTTTGAGGAAAGCCTTGGATACTGGGATATTTAGGAACTCACAGGTTCCCGATTGTGGGGGGGCTGGGGTGGATGGAAGGTTGAGGAAGAAGAGTTCAGAGAGGGTCCTGATGTTGCAGATGTATGTGTGGTACATTTAGAAACTTCCATCCTCTGTTTTTATTGGCTTGTCTTTTTCTTGTTCTTACTTATTCCAAATTCCAGCATGACCTGGTTGAGAACACTAAAGCAACTTTACTTTCCTCAGTTTGATCTTGAAGGGTTACTGGGTTATTATTTAGTTATTTCTTTCCAACAACTTATGTGGCTGATCTGATTTTTCAGAGATGACTATTTCTTTTAAGCCCTTAGGACAGTACACGTATTCTTAGGCACACGTTTTCTTGGCATAGGTAACCCTGACTATGCCACAATGTCCTGAAGATTCTCCCTGGCTCATAGGTGAACAGAAAAACCACCAAATCAATCCAAAGAACTTCCAGACTTCTGAGGAATGCTGGGATCAGCCTTGATGAGCCCTTGCCCGTCTGTCTCCTGGTTCTGGTGGAATGACTCGATGATAATAAGATGACTCACCATCGTCTCATTAGTAATTATAAAAACACCTCTGTGTGTGTGGTTTAAGGAAAAAAAACAAAACAAAAAAGACTAGAAGTAAAGCTGTTTTGAAGTAAATTTCAAGTAGACCTGAATTCTGTTTCCATTAAGATAAAATCAGTTTTTAAGCCTTTTCTCACGGCTAAAAGCTATTCTGATGTCCATCTGATATGGTCTCTTGTATCATGAAAAGCTGGAACAGTGTTTATGCATATTGGAACAGAAGTAGACATAGTGAGCAGGCAAGAGAAAAATCATAGCTAAGCTTTATTGAGGAGCTACTATGTGCTCTGTTTCACAGAAGAGGAAGCGAGGGCTCGATATGCCTGCCCTTGCCTGGTCAGTCTGGCTCCAAAGTGTTCCCACCATGTTCTAAAGGAAGAGTTCTTTTCCATCCAAGCCTCTTCACTCTTTGGAAAGTAATTTTTAGATAGTAATATGCGTTGGGGCCTGGGCTCTGGTTACAGATAATCTGCCACTCATTGATGTGTGATCTGAAGCAAGTCACGGGCACTCTTTAAGCCTCAGTGCTTACATTTTTAAAAATACAGACCTTGAACACTGCTTTTGTCAAAGGGTAGCCGTAAAGCCTAAATTCAATAATGTTCATTAAAGCCCTAGTTTGTATTAAGTATTCAGTCAAGGGCTATTATTATGAACTATTATTATTGTTCAATGGCTCCAGAGATGGTTGCCCTGTGGCTTTTTACTACATAATTGCAAAAAACTAATTTCTCCCTCCCTCTCTCTCTTTCCTTCACTCTCCATCCACCTTTCTCCTCTTCCCTCTTTCTTTCCAATTTTCTTTTATATCACCAGTCTCTTCCTTCTTTGAAGTTTTCTGTTGAGTTTCGTTAAAGTTTTGTGTTTTATTATAGAAAATTTCAAACATATAAAAAATCAGAATTAAAAACTCTGAAATACCCATGACCCAGATTCAACAATGTTCAACTTATATAATCTTCTAAACATTAACTCTGGATGGGAAAAATAAAGGTTATTTTACCATTTCACTTTGCTTATTATATAGGATCACTTAAGTTTCTCTTATTAAAATCCCAACTATCCCAGTAAACATTTTCAGACATACACTCCTTACAGCTTAATTTCCCTTTAGTTAATTTAAAAAAAAAAAGTAGCCCAGTCTATCTGGAATTATAGTTTATAGTAAAACAAGCTGAAAAAATTACAAAAGATATATGATTCCATCAAACTCTCCATCTCAGCATGGAATCAAGGCGAACATATAAATTGAGTAGGGCCTGAGATCCGTAAAAAGTTTACAAATCCTCAAGGAAGTTTTTTCCTGAACCTGATCCAAGGGTTGGATTCTAAACAAAATACAAAGAAAATGAGTTACACCAAGCTTTGTCCCCCAGTTAGAAGAATTCCCCATGGCTCTATCATTGGAAATTGGGTCTTTGTCTTCAAATGTGGGCCTCCAAAGTCTAGGTTGTTGGTGCAGAACCACTGAAATTATTACAAACCACATCTCATAGACTCTGAAAATGGTTTCTTAGTAATGGCAAACTAATTATGTGATTACTAGACTCCCTTCATGTGTCATTAGTCATAGGAAGCTGGAAGACATGCCTGTTTTCAAGGCAAATTGCTCATTTTCAATTTTGCCTCAAAATGTAGATTCTCATCTGTAGGTCCAAACTGAAAAAATCCAAGCCAATTTTTCAATTAAAACTTCTAAACCGCCATCCTGAGCCAGGCCAGCGAATGGTCAGTGATGACTAGCAAACTCTCCCCAAACAGGAGACAGGAATAAAAGACTGGAGTCTTCTTTGCCTTCAAATGCTTCTGGGGAATTAAAATCACCACCCCTTCGATTCCCATAACTCAGAAAACACAGCATAACTATTTTTCCCCCCTGAGGAACCCATGGCATACCAAGTTTGTGGCTCCACTGATTTGATAGTGACAACTGGCCTCATCCTCAAATCCACATAAACATGCCCATCCTCTTCAGTCCTCTGTTCCGACCTGGGGAAAAGGAAGAACCACAGCAGAGAGAGGAACATGGCTAAGAGACAGCTTAACCATAGCAGGATGGAGAAGAACACACCCACATTGTGGTATAAAGAGAAACAGGGCCCCATCTGGGTGGGAGTAGAGTATGGCTGTGTGAGAAGTCAGGGAAGAACGACAGGCCCCCAAACTTGCTAGATCAAGAAGTCCTCAGGGCGCAAACCGCATCCCCTTCATTTTTTGTAACCACAGTGCTTGGCACACAGTAGGAATGCAATGAATGTTGAGTAAATTCAATTGAAATGAGAAGAAACAGATTGACCAATGTAGCTTGTAATGTCTCTAAACAATTAATCCTTGAGGTTCTCAAAATCATCTGAGAGTTGCTTGCAGGCTCGGTCATAATTTTCAACTAATGACAGCTCCTAAGACCAGATACGAATTTCATTAAAACAGCATGCGAGCAGCTAGAATAGGAGCAAATGTTCTAGATGATCGGTGTTATTACCAGGATCATAGGACTGAACAGGAGAGAGGTTAATTACACTCTATCAAGCTTTTGCTATGTGAGTTTCTTTCTGGGAACAGGAGCAAATCTGTTTCAGATCTCAATTGGTGTGATAATAGGCAGTGTTGTAGACAGTGTGCGGCCAGGACCCAAGTACCAGCTGTTGGGATGGTCAGCTGTGGCCAGTCTGGGTTCCACAGGCACACTGTGGAGTGTGACACACAAAGAGGTACACATAATCAGCCCGCAAGAATGTCCATCATGTTGAAAGAAATTGCTCGGGCCGGGCTTTGGTCCACTTTGTACACCTCTGTGAAACAGTCTTATTTCTAAGGTAACATTTGCTGCTTTAAGTTCCAAATAACCATCAAGTTCCATCTTGTTTCAGCACCCAACTTGGCATTCGGGTGTGGCCTCAGCAAACTGATAACGATTACGCACTTTCTCTGACCTTATCCCAACTTTCCTGTAAACCTGTATGGTATGAAAAACAAAACATACACAATGGTAACCTAATACCAACTCCAGCTCTGGGGCGGCTGCTAAGTTGCTCCATTGTGTCTCGAGGAATGCTTTTTGCTACTGCTTTTATGGAGTCAAAAGAGAGGGTGTGACACCAAAGGTCCAACAGACAGGACTGTAAGTGGCATCTTCTTTCATAAGCCGAGCATGAGCTCTGTACCAATAAACATCTGGGCCTTCATTGTTGAGCGTCTGAGGATCAGGAAGTTTGGGTAGGAGAGACAATGGGAAACCCTACAGACAAAAATAATTACTTGAATCTGTACAAGTCACACTGGCTGTGTTGATTTAAGATGCTCGGTTAGCTACTGTGTGGAGTCAGGGCTTGATTTCTTTTTGTTATATTTACCTTTTTCCCAGGTGAACAAATGGAATAAGTTCAAAACCAGAAACTGGAGAGGACGTAAGCCAAGTAGGTGGGATCTAATGAGTTAAACCTTTAGTCTCTACAGAAAGCTAGACTTTTGGGGAGTAATGATAATGATAATAATGATAACAACCACAACAACAATAATAAAAAACACTGGAGACTTGAACTTCAGGCTTTTATCTCTGGGAAGACAGCTAATGAGATATTGTCTTTACAATGTCTCGATGAAGCTCTCTTCATGAAAGGACACAGTCTGACTGTCTAAATATAATGTTCATATTTCTGAAGCTATGTTTCTTTTATAATGAAAAACAAAGTTAATTTATGTTTCACTCTTTTTTTTTTTTTTTTAATAGTACCGGGGATTAAACCCAGGGGCACTCAACCCCTGAGCCACATCCCCAGTCCTTTTTTTTTTTGTATTTTTAAAAATATTTTGCTTTGTTGTAAATGGACATAATACCTTTATTTTGTTTATTTATTTGTATGTGGTGCTGAGGATCGAACCCAGTGCCTCACACGGGTGAGGCAAGAGCTCTACTGCTGAGCCACAGCCCCATCCCCTTTTTTTTGTATTTAATTTTGAGACAGGGTCTCAGTGAGTTGCTTAGCGCCTCACTAAGTTGGTGAGCCTGTCTTTAAACTCATGATCCTTCTGCTTCAGCCTGCTGAGTAGCTGGGATTCCAGGACTGTACCTGCTTTGGGTTTCTATAAACTAGCAGCCTGGCATGCTGACTGTTTTAATACAATTGATATCTGGTCCTGAGAGCTGATATTAGATGAAACTGCAAGCAATTCTCAGATGACTTGAGAACCTCGGTGAGTTATGTTTAGAGACATTACAGGTATGTCAAGCTGAAGCAGAAAGATCCCAAGTTCAAGGCCAGCCTGGGCAGTTTAGCAAGACACTATTTCACAATAAAAAGGGCTGGGGAGGTAGCTCAGTGGTAGATCACCTCTGGGCTCAGACTCTAGTAACAAAAGATGAAAAAGCCAGGAGACAAGAGAAAAGCAGGTGTGTCCACCTGAGAAGGAGTGCTATCTTAATCAAATCTCCTTGTGCCTCAGGTCTCCCATTAGTCAAATGGAGGTGATAATGCCATCCCAGCCTTCCTCATGGAATTGTTGTGAGCATCAAATGAGAAAAATACAAGAAAGAGCTTTGAAAATCTGAAAGAAATAAAGACACAGATGATGGGTGTTATTATAATTCCATAGCTTGAAATTATACATATTAATACCCACGTGGGCTTCAGTCATCTTCTTGAAACATTACCTACTTCATTGACAGCCCCTGCTCCCACCCAAAAAAAAAAAAAAAGGCAAGGCCTTGCTAGATAGAAAAAGATAAGCTTTTGAAAACTAGTAGGAGGAAAAAAAAAATCCTGCTTCTACCTACACTTTCGTGGAAGATTCCACGTCATGCACCATATGCTGGTTTTCTGTATGTTTCAGAAAATTTGCAAATATATCACTAGACCTATAAATTTTTTTAAAAAATCAAACAAGCAGGCAAGCAAGCATGGTATACAACAATATGCTGGCTTTTCTAGAATGCTGATAGAACTCTTCATTCAGTCAGCACACACCGTCTTCTTGCTTTAGTTCTTATGAATGAATGAGTCAGAAATGGAAGCTCCTGGCAGACAAGGATCCTGGCACATGCCTTCACATATGGCTGGTGAATAATTGATTTAAAATAACCATTTTAAATGACACACATTCATTGCTGGTGTCAGGTTCATTGTTACGAGTCTCTGGAAAGCAATATGGCAAAATCTATTAAGAGTCATAAAAACACCCATATATTTTCAGCCAGTCATCACACCCCTGGGAATTTATCCTAAGGAAATAATTCATGTGCAAAGATGGCTGTGGCAGTTTCATATGTAAAAGTGAAACTGCTTAAATGTTTCACTGTGGTTATCACATGTAAGCATAAAGATAAGGCAGCAACCCAGAGTTATATTAATAATAAAATATTAAGCTAAAAAGGAAAAATATGAAATGGTATTATAACATTACTAAAAGTCTAAAATTTGAAATAATATGCAAAAATAAAAATAATAAAATGAAGTGGGGCTGGGGTTGCGGCTCAGTGGTAGAGCGCTCGCGTAGCACGTGCGAGGCACTGGGGGTTTGATCCTCAGCACCACATAAAAATGAATGAATAAAATTAAGTTATAAAAAAAGTTTATCTGTTTAAAAAGTGAGATTATATAATAGTTTACATTTTTTCTTAACTATGCAATTAATTTTTGTTTCATTGTTGTTTGATTTGTTTTGTTTTTAGACTGGGTCTCTGGATGTTGCCCAGGCCTGGAACTCCTGGGTCCAAGCGTCCCTCCTCCTTCCGCCTCCCAGGTAGCTGGGACTACAGGTGCATCCTACTGTGCCATCTCTATTATGCCTTTTTTTTTTTTAACAACTAAAACAAATATTGATTAAGATATTTTCCATTTGAATAGGCCTTTAAGATTTTCAAAATGCTGGCATGATCTTGGTTAATTTTTACAACCATTCTAAGTGAAACCCAGATAAATTCAAGTCTAGAAATCCTCTCTAGGAAGTGGCAGCACCAGGACTTGACCTAACCCTCCAAATCCCTACTTCCTTTCCCTAAATAACCTGATTGAGCCTCATCTCAGAAAGACTGATTCATCCAGCCCAGGCTGGCCTGAACATTTGGGTGAAGTGCTTTACCGTAACCCAGCCTTGGAGGTGCTCTGGTATTATTTGAAGGTTCATTTGCCTAAAAATGTCTCTCCCTGCTTGCCTCTGAGTCTCATCTATTCAACAAAAGCTGAGCCTCCACCTGCAAAGATTTTTTTTTTCTAGTACCCTAAGATTTTGTGGACCAGAAACAGTTTTATGGGAAATCACAGCATTCTTTGATTTAGTATTGGATAGCCTCTTATATCACACAAATGGCACTTAAAATATTGATTTAAACCCTTTAATAAAAAAAAAAAACAGCTTAAAAAAACAAACAAAACAAAACACTCAATTTAGCAGTCCACTCACAAACTTCATAAACAGGCTAAAAGCTATAATGAGTCACCTCCAAAATGGTAAATTTGAACACATAAATTTCAGAATGAGCTTCGTCCTTCAAATCTCAGGGATTCCAGTAAAACCTGACCTGCTCAGGTACATCACCAGTAAATCCAGCTGCACTGGGTAGTACTGCTGGGAAACCACTGTGCTTTCTTTTCTTTTTTTTTTTTTTAATATCTTTTTTTTTTTTTTTTTAGTTATCGGCGGACACAACATCTTTGTTTGTACGTGGTGCTGAGAATCGAACCCGGGCCGCACGCATGCCAGGCGACCGCGCTACCACTTGAGCCACATCCCCAGGCCCATACACTGTGCTTTCTTGAACAGCCAAAAAGAGAACACCGTGTAAACTCAATTTCTGGGTCTGGGGATGCAGCTCAGTGGTAGACCACTTGCCTCACTCATGAGAGGCCCTGGGCTCCATCCCCAGCACTGGAAAAGAGAGAGAGAGAATTTATTCCCCTGTGCTGAGAGTTTCCAGCTCTCCTGGTAACCTCATAGGGGTCACTGATGTGACTATCTCTGCAGAAACCAATCCAAAGGGGGAATAAGTAAGATCCAAAAGAAAAACAAAGGGGACATGAGAAAAGAAGGACAAAAAGAGGAAGGGAAATATTTCAACCAAATGAAAAATGTCTGAGAGTTAATTATATGGGGCAATGCCTGACAAATTATTAGTGCTTTGATTTATGAAACATTACATATAGAATGCCTGGTATAGGGTACCCATTTAGTAAATAGTAGATGAGAATGAGTTGCGCTTTATAGAAATATTCTGGGTGGTAAATGTATATATTGTGTAGAATAACAGTATAATAAATGAGAAAAGATGGAATCAGAATATCACCATTTTGCAGCCACAAATGAATTGATGGTCCTAGGCAAAGACTCAACAACTGCTAATATCAAAAAAGGAGAGAGTCAGTATGTGTTCCCAAAGGAAGAACCAAACACCACCTATGCATACTCATCCTGAAAGATAGCTGAATCTGAGTCTGGTCCAGCTTCTAAATCAAAATATCAATTTAAAAGAAAAAAACCTGACTTGGTGGTGCATACCTGTAATACCAACAACTCAGGAGTCTGAGGCAGGAGGATTCCAAGTTCAAAGCCAGCCTCAGCAACTCAGTGAGACCCTGTCTCTAAATAAAATACAAAAAAAAAAAAAAAAAACTGCTGAGGATGTGGCTCAGTGGTAAAGCACCCCCAGGTTTAATTCCCAGTATCAAAAAATAAAAATAAAGGAAAAACAGAAAAATGAGTACTCTACAGGGATGTGATCCATAAAATCCAGACTGGAAACTCTATAAGCCAAATGATCCTGTTTGTTCAATACCTAAATCACATTGTCTGGAAAGACAGAGAGAGACAGGACAGACCCTCAGAGAGAGAGAGAGAGACAGAGAGAGTGACAGGTGGAGAAACAGATCTATTGATTAATAAACTCAGAAGAGTTATCAAAAAATTCATAATGTGTAGTCCTCATTTGGATGATCATTCACATGAGCTCTAAAAGCAACAGGACATTTGTGAAACAATTGAAAACTTGAACATTGACTAGGCGTTTGAGATGTTAAAGAATTATTGTTAGTATTTTTAGATATGATGATGGCATTGTGGGTTTTTTGAGGACTCCTCCCCTTTTTTTAGAGATAAATGCTTAACCATTTATGGATGAATACCTTGTATTTGCTTCAAAATAACAAATGTGAAGAGAATACAGGATTTAGAAGATACAATAATGTTTATGAAACTTCGTGGGGGTTCACTATAATGCTCTATTTTTATTTATTTCATATATATATATATATATATATATATATAGTTGTAGGACACAATACCTTTATTTTATTTATTTATGTGGTGCTGAGGATCGAACCCAGTGCCCCATGCACACAAGGCAAGCACACTACCACTGAGCCACAACCCCAGCCCTCAAATGTTTCTTAATAAAGAGTTGTGGGGCGTGGTTTGTTTTTGTTTAAGAACAATAGTACCAGCAGGGTGTGGTAGTACAGGCCTGTAATCCCAGTAACTCCAGAGGCTGAAGCAGGAGGATCTCAAGTTCAAGACAAGCCTCAGGAACTTAGTGAGATCCTGCCTCAAAAAATAAAAAAAAAAGAAAAGATGCTAAAGATGTAGGTCAACGGTAGAATGCCCAGTACCCCCCCATACACACCAAAAAAAAATCCCTTCTTCCCCTTCTTCTGTTAGTAAAGTAAAATGGTTTGTTATGATAGCCTGAATTAAAGAGAAGAGCTATAACAGCACCACTTTGTACGTGCGTGATGCAGAGAATAGATCCCTGGGCCTCATGTGAGCACTGTGCTGCTGAGCTGCCTTGCTCAACTTTGCAAAACTTTTTGAAAAGAGAGTTGTCTTTGGTAGATTACAGAATAGAGAACAATGAATAAAATTGCCCATCACTTTTTCTTAAATGTAATTGCTGTTCTCTTTTAAACAAAGAGAAAGAAAGAGATGGGAGGAATATAAGAAATAAAGGATGGAATTGATGTAAGGAAAGAGGAAAGGAGGAAAGAATGGTAAGAGTCACCATGAGGATGGAGGTGTATAGACTGGATTTGAACAAGCAACTTGAAACAATCAAGTAAGGCAATGGAGTCTTGGCTGATGGTGAAACCATGGTGTTGAAGATGAAATACATCTTCAGTCAGATGGCTCTTGGTTCCTAAGCAGTACATGTTTCTAGGCCCAATGACTTGAGTTCTCTGACCTCAGTATACACATCTACAAAAGGAAGAAAAACCATGCCTACCTTTCAGAATTTATGTAGAGATGAGGTATGTGAGCAACTGTTCCACAGCAGGCCATGAAGGAATGAATCATCACCTGCCTCTCAGGCTAGTAAGCCCAAGGCTTCACTTACTAAAGTAAGTCAAGTAATCAGTAAAAAGATCAAAGATGCCAGATCGGCAATGGTTCATGGTTCTATGGTTCATGGTTCATGGTTCCACGGCACATCTAAAACATTGCCATTTATCCATGAGACTGTACCTAACTGCCCATTCATTTACTGAAAGGATACCAAGTAAAACTTTAGCAAAGGTGATGAGCAAACTCACAATGTCTCTGCACACTAAAATGGATTAGAATGTTGTGGATAAAAAGTGGGTTACATCACTTCAGATATTTTGGACTAAAATTCTTATATCAAAACACTCACCAGCTGGGCGCAGTGGTGCATGCCTGTAATCCCAACTGTTTGGGAGGCTGAGGCAGGAGGATCACAAATTCAAGGCCAGGCTCAGCAATTTAGCAAGGTTCTAAGCAACTTAGCAAGACCCTGTCTCAAAATAAAAAGTAAAAAGTGCTGGGAACATGGCTCAGTGATTAAACACCCCTGGGTTCAGTCCCTAGTACCAAAAAATATATATATGTATATGTATATAAATATATATTATGTATACATATATATTTATATATAATATAAATGTTTTATATTACATATATTTATTTTTTTAAAGAGAGAGAGAGAGAGAGAGAATTTTTTTTTTAATATTTATCTTTCAGTTTTCGGCGGACACAACATCTCTGTTTGTATGTGGTGCTGAGGATGGAACCTGGGCCGCACGCATGCCAGGCGAGTGCATTACTGCTTGAGCCACATCCCCAGCCCTATATTACATATATTTAATAATATAATATGTTGATTGTATATTCATATATAATATAAATATTTTATATTCATATATAATATAAATATTTTGTATATATTATATAAATATTTATATATATATATATTTCTATATAAATGTATATAAAATGTATGTATATATTCACCAGCAAAAGATATTTAGCTAAAAAAACTTTTTCCATAATGAAGTCAGTTGCACTTCAGCTCGTAAAACATCAACCCCGCCCTGAAATGCTTGCCTCCTGCCAATGTATTCATTTACTATATAATGTGGGTTTTGAGCTGGGAATAAGGATGAGTGCCACATTCCAACATATTCAGGACCAAAGGTTATGACATTCTGAGGGATGTCTGGGTGCTTCCTATTATTTGATTCTTCTGTAACCATGCCTCAGTTGATGCTAAGTGCCAAATGTAAAAGTGAGAATTTCAGGGGCTAGGAATGTAGTTCAGTGGTAGAGTTGTTGCCTACGCACAAAGGTCCTGGTTTCCATCTCCAGCATTGGGGTGGGGGAGAGGACTCACTAAGAACACCATATAATGTTTTGTTTTGTTTGGCAATGCTGAGATGGAGCCCAGGGATGCTGAACTACATCCCAAGTCTTTTCATTTTTTTATTTTGAGACAGCGTCTCATTGAGTTGGTGAGGCTGGCCTCAAACATGATCTTCCTGCCCCAGCCTCCCGAGTAGCTAGAATTATAAGAGCTACTGCCCCTCTTTCAGAAAAAAAAAAAATTTAAAGGGTTCAGGATATACATCAGAGGCAGAATGTTCCTTGGTTCAATCTATGGTACTACAAATAATAATAATAATAAATGTAGATAATTTTTAAATAAATTATATTGTTATAATTATTACTAATAAAGAAATGAAAAGTAATGCACAGTTTCTGTAGTTTAAAATACAGATAAACCAACAAACAAAAATTAAAATTTCTTTTACTTTTAAAACATTTTTTTAAATTAAATTTCCCACTTTTCTACTACCCATGGTTAACTAATGCTAGTGTTTTAATATATTTTGGGATATATTTAATATATTTGGAATATATTTTTCAATCTTTCCATGTGCTTGCCCAGCACATGGAAAGCCTGGTCTCATTTATTCTTTCTCACGGGTAAGTTTTTTGGCTTTTTTTCTGAATACGAGAATGCAGAACCAATGCTTTTTTCATATAACAATATATCATAAAATTTTCCTACTAGCCTCTACTGCATCATACAAAATACCTATGTATTACCCCATCATATGGACATGTAATTTGTTTAACAATCCCTCATATTTGACACTGCAATGCTTTTTATTTATTATATTTAAGAGGCAGAATCTTATTCTGCTCAGACTGGAGTACAGAGCTTATTCATAGATGAGATCCCACTATGGATCAGCATGTGAGTTTTGATTACTCCATTTCTCACCTGGGTAAGTTCGACCCTCCTTAGGCAACCTGGTGGTCCCCCACTAGCAGGAGGTCACCATATTTATGCTAAACACTGCAGACACAGGATCATTATAGCACACTAGAGCCCCAAGTCCTATGCTCAAACAATCCTCCTGCCTCAGCGTCCCAAGTAGCAGTGTTTACAGGTGAGCACTACCACATCTGGCTAAATTCCTATTTTTTTTTTTTTTTTTAGTAACAAAATCTGATTTCTTAAAATAAAATATATCAGTGACTGTCTGAGAACCTTGTGCTTTAGTAGTTCCAGACCTAAACCTGCTGAGCAAATAGACTAAATGCAACCAAGAAAGCCCAGGTCTCAAGTTCAAAAACCCCTTTGAACTCTGGCAATTCCATTCATGTGCCTCAGAAGACCTGCACCTGTGCAGCCACCTCCCCAGCTCTACTGGAATTCCCAAGGTGGGATGCCATACAGTGGCTCAGGCAGCTGTGCTTCTCTGGAATCCTGTGGGAGCATTCATCCTGAGGTTCAAGCAATGTCATGTTTGCAAAGTCTGAGTCAGAACCTCACCACCCACTGAATGAAAAGCACTTTTGCTCCAGCTTTGTTTCAAGATTTGCCACAAAAAGAAAAGGAGTGTGGTGGAGGGAAGAGAAACCACGGAACTTGGGGCATCTTTTCATTTCCAGCTGGGTGGCAGATGCTCCATCCCTTTGGGGCTTCTGGGTTTCTCAGCACCAACTCCCATCAGACTTTAGAGCTGCTTTGACTCTCACGCAACCCTAGACATCCAAGGCTGTGCCCCAGGTGGTTTTGTCCTAAAGGAAGTATCTCTTGAACAGAATCAGTAAACCAGGAAGCAACTGTGAAAGGAAGTCACAGGCCTGGTGGGGGTGGAAAGTAGTTCTCAGAATGCTGGCTTCTCCCAGTGTTGATTTTTCTGTATAAACATTGCAAGGCATACTAGGCTGGCAGCAAAGATTAATTTCAAGGAAGGGGGGAAAAAAGGTGTACCTGTGCTTGCGTGTACATATATTATTTTTGTAGGTATATGTATATAGGCATATTGATATATTAATATTTTGCAAACAAAGGCCTGAAACAATAGATAATGCTTTATGGTGGAGGAAGAGAGTGAAAGAGACCTATGAACATAGATAGAGAGGGCAGCTGAGGCTCAGTGGTAGAGTGCTTGCCCAGCACATGGAAAGCCTGGGTTCAATACCCTAGTACTGAGGAAAAGAAAAAAAACAAAACATGAGAGGGCACAGGACACTTATTAAAAGGGACGAAAAAGACTTGGAGAACTCTCTGCTAAACTGAGATTATCTCACTTCTTTTGAGTGTTTGCAATAAATGTGTGGTTTTTTTTTTTTCCCCTCCAGGCAAATTAATTACCAGAAAAATATCCTGCCTCCCAGCTCCTTGTCTACTGCCGGATGGTACCTGTCAAAAAGATAAGATCTTTCAATGAATTAAAGAAGGTGAAAGGCCAATCCCTCCTAGTCATCTCCCTGCGATTTACATCAGTATAATTATATCTTCTATTGCTGGGGGAAATTGACTATACCTACAGGGAAATGCTAGGGATATATAGAAAGTTTCTTTTCTTCTTTTTTTTGAGATAATTTTTTTATTGGTGAATATTATTTATACAGAATGGGGGGTTTCATGGTGGCATATTCATATATACATAAAAACATAATTTGATCAATTTCAAAGCCTCTTTTTAAATTACTGCAGAATACAGGGTTGCAACTCTATTTCTGGACTCATCACATGTATGTGCTTGGGGAGGCCAGAGGGAGTTTATAAACATGGAGATATTTTTTTCTTCCTGAACAAAAACCTCAAGATAGAATTGGATTCATGCTAAAGAGAAAAGGAAACCAGAGGCTTAATATTAATTCTGATGAGTCCTTAATTGTAATGTGCATGTGTGTGCTTGCACATGCCGAGAGGGGTGTGTGTCTTTATGCCCACAAATCCTTCTGTATGTTTTATTTCCTTGCACAAGATGGCTTACCAAACAGATGGTGCCCTTGCATTTGTTCTTTTTTTTTCTTCTTCTTCTTTTTGCAGTTGTTCTTTAAATCACATTTAATTTGAGCTTTCAATGAGCATTACTATCCTTCTGAGGTTTCACTTCTTTGATCATGTTCATATTTACATATTGTGTATCCTAGTATACTAATTGTACACACAAATATGTGGTTATGTACCACACAAACTCATGTACATATACATATAATGACATAATTTTATTTAGCCAAGGGCATGTCTATGTTCTTCACCTTTCATCAAAGGATGAGCCAAACTTTAATTATTACCTGTTCTTCCCTGTTTAAACATTAGTCTCATGTGATGTATTAATTTGAAAATAGGCTCATGCTGCTTACTGCCTGGGATAAATTGGGTACTAAAAAAAAAAAACTGTAAATGCAATTAATACGAACTCAGGTGCCCCTCTCCTCTCACAAATGGTCTAATTTTATCACTTAGGAATGAGACTTAGAATGTGATTTCATAGCCCATTTAATTCAGTTAGTGTCAGGGATGATCTGATGTGATTTGTAACTGCCTATTCTAATTTAAATTGCCAATTTAAACATTGATATATCTTATTATTCAGATTTTCTCCATAGTATTTTGAGGACTCTTCATGGACCTTTAAAAATATTCAGAAAATCTGAGCCTCAGACTTGGGAACTTCCTCAATAGCATGTTCCAAATCTACCTTGGTAATAAATGTATTGTTATGATACTCTGACTTTTGCTCTCCCATCTTTTACCATCAAATATCAGTTGATGTGTGTGTTCTTTAGATTGGCGATTACAAACTGTATAGGAGTAACGGAAAAGCATATCAACCTGGAAACTATGGGCTCAGTGTGATGAAACTTTAGAAACCTTTAGAAGTGGCCAGGCATGATGGTACATGCCTGTAATCCCAATGACTTGGGAGACTGAGCCAAGAGAACTCAAGTTCAAGGCCAATATCAGCAATTTAGCAAGATCCTAATCAATTTAGCAAGACCCTGTCTCAAAATAAAAATTTAAAGGGCTGGGGATAGGGCTCCATGGTTAAGCACCCCTGAGTTAAATCCCCACTATTACCTTATTTATAGGAGAGGAAACTGCTGTCCTAAAATGTTACACAATACCCCAATTTCAAAGGTTATGATAATTTGATCATAACTCAAGTCTCCTGAATGTCAAACCAGCTTCCCCAATACATTTCTTTTGAAATATTTTACAAATAGAGCTCCCTCTGGAAGGTTATCTAGGATATCCAACGTTCTCACAGAGAACTCAGTGTCTCTTTAGGGATATATATGATGGCAGACTGGCATCTGACAATGTATCTCCATCCCCCAAGTTCATGGTACACTATATTGATATTCCTCCCACTAAGAGATGGAGTTCATGTTGCATCCCTTAAATCTGGACTCCCGTGTCCTACAGAAGTGATGCTACTTGACTTCTGACACTAATCTTAAATGGTGACTCAGCTTCCCACTTGTTGTATATTTGTTTGATTTTTTGTTTGTTTGGGGGAGGGGGTTGTTTGTTCCTTTTGATTTTTGTGGTATTAGAGATTAAACCTAGGAGCACTCTGTCACTGAACTACATCCCCAGCTCTTTTTATTTTTTCTTTTGAGTCAGTGTCGCAGTAAGTTGCTTAGAGCCTTTCTAAGTTGCTGAGGCTGACTTTGAACTCATGATACTTCTGTCTCAGCCTCCCGAGGTGCTGGAATTACGGGTGTATGCCAAGGTGCCCAGCTGCACATCTTTTTTACTGTATATTGTCCCCACAGCAGGTATTCTCTAATATGGACTTCTGCCTCAGATTTATATTTAAAATCAGAAATTTCCCTGAGTACCTTGACAGCAGAGGTAACTCTATTAACTAGTTTACTGTTTACTGAAGGAACAAGAAAGGCACACCAACAATGTTGGTTCTCCAGAAATCTTTATCTTGGGAGATTTTTCCTCGACCAATACTTCCACCTACTTATAAGATAATTTTAGATCTTGAATTAATCACAGTTATATTAACTGTTTATATTTTATATTCTGCAAGTCTCCCAAGGAGACCTGCTGATATTTCACACAACTCATTCCTTTATGTGTATGTGTGGGGCTAGAGATCAAGCCCTAGTCCTCCCATGCTCAACATTATCTCCACCCCTGAGCTACACCCCCGACCCCAAATCATTCTTTTTTTAAGTGTTGAATAAAATAGAATCAGAAATAGAACCACTGGTACAATATTCTTTTATTTCAGTAACAACATTTCTAACAATACCATTCTTCACCTCAACTTCACTCTATGTCAATCAAAATCATATTGTGGTAGACGTTTGCAATTCTGAAATCCTTCTTGATTTACTTTACTCACTCATTCATTTTTTTTTCTTTTATTCATAAACATTTATGAAACACATGTGCCAGGCAGTGGACTAAGCACTAGAAACATAGAAATAAATAGAGCAGAGTATCTGGTACCAAGAAATTTGTCATAGGGCTGGGGATGTGGCTCAAGCGGTAGCAAGCTCGCCTGGCATGCGTGTGGCCCAAGTTTGATCCTCAGCACCACATACAAACAAAGATGTTGTGTCTGCCGAGAACTAAAACATAAATATTAAAAAAAAAAAAAGAAATTTGTCATCTATTGGTGCAGAGAAGACATGTCAACAAATAATTGCAGTACACAAATTTTAATATTTTAAGTAAAAATAATAAGTTCTATTATCATAGGACAATCTATGATAATAGAATTATCATCATAGAATTATGATACTAGTCTTATACTAGAGTTATCCTATGCTAATAGAATTATTATTATAGATTATTCTATTATCATAGAATTATCATTCTAACTATCATAAAAATTAGTCTACCTTTAAAACACCATACAGAATATATGAAGCCATAGACTCTTTCCCCAGCACTGCAAAAGCAACAAAAAAAGGCAATACATGCACACACACACACACACACACACACAAAAGACAAGCAAAATGGGGACTCTTTGTAACACCAGATAAACATCTAGAATGAATAAAGAACTATAAACCAACCACTCAAGAAAAAGAAAAGTGACTCAATTTAAAAGTTAAAAATGGGACTGGCAGTGTAGTTTAGTAGTGAGTACCTGCCAATCATGCCCTAAGACCTTGGATTGATTCCCAGCATCTCAAAATAAAAAGTAAAAAATAAATTTTAAGTAGTTAAATACATGAACAGACATTTGATGAAAGAGAAAATATAAGAGGTTGATTTAAGAAAAAAAAAAAGTTGTTTGACCAATGCTAAGCCTAAAAAACACTGCTGGAGATATCACAATATCTGACTTCAAATTATACCACACAGCTTTAGTAACAAAACCTGCATGGTACTTGTGTAAAAACAGACATGTAGATAAAGGGTACAGAATAGAAGACAGACAAATTCACACATCTACAGTCATCTGATCCTTGACAAATATACCAAAAACATACATTGGAGAAAAGGCAGCCTCATTAACAAATGGTCCTGGGGAAACTGGTTCTCCATATGCAGAAGAACAAAACTAGACCCTTATTTCTCACCATGCACAAAAATCAACTCAAAATAGATCAAACACCTAGGTATTAGACCAGAAACGAGGCAACTTCATCAACACTCACTCCAGCACACAGGCACAAGAAATAGCTTTCTCAGTAAAGCTTAGGAAATAATTTCAGGAGTTAATAAATGGGTCAGCATCAAATTATGAAGCAAAAGAAACAGTTAGGAATGTGAAGAAAGAACTACAGAACAGGAGACAATCTTTGCTAGCTACTCTTCTGACAAAGAATTAATGTCTAGAATGTATAAAGAACTCAAAAAATTAACACCAAAAAAAATAAATTAATAAATGGGCAAATAAATGAAATAGACACTTCTCAAAAGAAGAAATACAAATATAGAAAAAATATTCAACATGATTAGCAATTAGGGAAATGTAAATTAAAACTACACTGAAATTTAATTTCATGCCAGTCACAATGACAGTCATCAAAATCCAAACAACAATCATAAATGCCAGTTAGGCTGTTGAGAAAAAGAAACACTTTTTCATTGTTGGTGGGACTGTAAATTTGTACAACCACTGTGGACATCAGTCTGGAGATTCCTCAAAAGACTAGACATTGAACACTATATGACTCAGCTATGCCACACTCAGTATTTATACTACAGAATTAAAGTCATCACAATACAGTGATACAGGCATACCCACGTTTATAGCAGCACAATTTACAACAGCCAAATTTTGGTGTCCATTATAACCTAGATGCCCATCAATGGATGAATGGATCAAGAAAATATTAGATACACACACACACACACACACACACACACACACACACACACACATGCACAGTGAGGTTTTATTCAGCCATAAAGAAAAATAAAATGAAATTATGTCATTTATAGAAAAATGGATAGAACTTGAGACCATTATGTTAAGCAAAATAAACCAAAGTCATAAGTTCAAGAGTTGTTATGTTTTCTCTCATATGTGGAAGCTAGAGGAGAAAGGGAAAAGAAAGGTTGGGGTGTGGAGCACAGAAATCTCATAAAAACTAAAGGGAGATCAATAGAGGAAAGGGACCAAGAGAAGGAAGAGGGGAGGGAAAGGGGAAATGTTAGGGATTAATATTGGCCAAATTATATTGTTATATTGTGTGCATGTATGAATATGTAACAACAAATCCCATCATTATGTACAACTATGACTGTAACTACAAAAGTTACTTGGCCTTCTTGGTATTCAGAGAAATGCAAATGAGGGCAAGTTACTTTTTTAATAGTAGCAGCAGCAGCAATAGTAAATTCAGATTGGCAATACATAGGTAGGATACACATGGAATTCAGTTTCAACTTTGTAGGAAAACAAATAATTTTATATATCACTGGTGGCAGTATAATGTGGTCCATCCATTTCCAAAGGCAAATCAGAAGCATCAAGAACATTTTGTTTTGTTTTGTTTTTTGTTTTTGTTTTGTTTTAATTTTTGTTTTTTTGGGGAGTGGGGGCATATACCAGGGATTGAACTCAGGGGCACTCTACCACTGAGCCACATCTATTTTGTATTTTATTAGAGACAGAGTCTCGTTGAGTTGCTTAATGCCTCGCTAAATTGCTGAGGATGGCTTTGAACTTGCGATCCTCCTGCATCTGCCTCCTTAGCTGCTGGGATTACAGGTGTGAGCCATCAAGAACATTTTTAATATGTTCTCCCTAGCCTCCATTTTTCTGCACATTTCTTTAGAAACTGAACAAAAGAACATGGCCAACTGGCACTGTAATTCACATCTGTACTGTCAGTTCCCCAGGAGGCTGAGGTGGGAAGATTGCAAGTTCCAGGCCACTTGGGCTACTTAGTAAGAACTTGTTACAAAATAAAATGAAAAACAAAGGGCCTGGAGGTCTAGCTCAAAGGTATAGCAATTGTCTAGCATGCATGAGACCCTGGGTTTGATCCCTAGCACCAGAAAAAAAAAACAAAAACAGGGACATGGCCAATGAATGCAGCTTAAAGTTAGCAGAGAACTAGAAAAAGCTAAAGTGCCATAGATATAGAAGTAATTACATAAGTTATGACACAGCTGCACCTTCTGTGCAGCAGTTTAGAATAAAATAGATCCTTAATTCAATGACATAAGACTCTTCAACACATTATACAGTTGTTAAAAAAAAATGGCAAGTTGCAAAAATGATAGGTGCACACAAAACTATGCAAACAGAATATTTTTACTTGAAAACATTGTTTTTGCCAGACTCATGCCTGTAACCCCAGAAACTCAAGAGGCTGAGGCAGATGGATTGCAAGTTTGAAGCCAGTCTCAGCAGCTTAGCAAAACCCTCAACAACTTAGAGAGACCCAGGGTCAAAAATAAAAGGAACTAGAGATGTACGTGGTAAACGGCCCCTAGGTTTAATCCCCAAAACAAAAATAAAAAATAAAAAGACTTTTCTATAGGGTTATGTATATGTAAGTACATGTAAAGGCTTAGAAGGGTCCACAAAACCCCATGGTAAGGGAGCATCTGAGTTGAGAGTTGCAGTGGAGAGTTGTAGTTGAGAGTCCCATCTGAGTTGAGAGTTGTTTTGTTTGAATTATTTTATAGAGAATGTTTTCATATTTACTGTTATTACTTTAAGTAATTTTTATGATTTCATACGATTTTTAAAACAGTTGCCTTAGAGAACAAGTGCCCAAACAGGGATACATATATGAGGTTCTATGTGGCCCAAAGAAAGGTGAGATAATCCAGTCCCTAAAGTTTCCCATTCTTTAAATACACCTTATTCTTTTTCTTCCAGAAGTAAAAATTCTATATCTCAAGTTCATAACATAGATACCCCGGAGACTCAGTCTGAAAAAAAGCTCCTCTAGTTTCTGACAGCTTTAGAATGCTGGCTGCCCTGAAGAAGTTAGAACAAAACGAAGGAGGCACTCATGGCAACGTGTTAATCCCCCCAGCGGCTGTCTGAGGTGTCAGCATTAGGAGCTTCATCTAGGCAGGGAAAAGGAGGAAAGGAGAAATTTGTGCGTTGCCCAGAATTGCTCAACAATCAGAAACAGGGCAGAGCTTTAAATCCAAGAGACCAACTAGAGTTGATTCTGTGTGGAAATCATGAGTCAGAAGACAAGGTTTATAGGCATCTCCTATTCTCTCTCCTTCCCACCACAACCCTGTCCCTACACACACCATTTTATTTTGTTCTCCAAGTACTGGGGATTGAATCCAGGTTCTTGAACATGCTAGGATTGAACCTAGGTGCTCCCCAACTGGGCTACATCTCCAGCATGTTTTCGTTTGTTTGTTTATTTGTGTGTATGTGTGTTTATTCTTTTTCTTCAAAATTGTTCTTTTTTGATATACATGATAGTAGAGTCTATTTTTGACCTATTATACATTCATGGGGTATAACTCATTCTTTTGGGGGGCGTGGAATACGGGGAATTGAACTCAGGGCCACTCGGCCACTAAGCCACATCCCCAGCCTTATTTTGCATTTTACTTAGAGACCAAGTCTCACTGGGTTGCTTAGCGCCTCACTGTTGCTGAGACTGATTTTGAACTTATGATCTTCCTGCCTCAGTCTCCAGAGCCACTGGGATTACAGGCATGTGCCACCTGGCCCAGCTTAGAATATAACTTATTCTAGTTAAAATCTCATTCTTCTTGTTGTACATGATAGGGAGCTTCACTGGTTGTGTATTCGTTTATGAACATAGAAAAGTTACGTCCATTTCTTTCTTTCTTTTTTTTGGCAGGGGTTACTAGGGATTGAACTCAGTGGCACTCAACCACTGAACCTCATCCCCAACCCTATTTTGTATTTTATTTAGAGACAAGGTCTCGCTGAGTTGCTAAGTGCCTTGCCAATGCTAAGGCTGGCTTTGAACTTGTGATACTGTCTCATCCTCCCCAGCTGTTGGGATTACAGGCATGCACCACTACATCCAGCACATCCATATCTTTATTTTATTTTTTTTTGATACAGGGTCTTACTAAATTGAGCTGGCCTTGCATTTGCAATCCTCCTGCTCAGCCTCTTGAGTAGCAGGAATCACAAGTGTGCATCACCACACCTGGCTACAGGCATCTCTGTCTCAAGAAATTCAAGGAGTCATGACTGACCTCCACCAAGTACACTCCCTTCCATGGCAATGGGGCTCATGCCTACAGGACAACTGGGACATTTCAGTCTTTCCCCACTACAAAGCCACAGCCAAAGTCGGGTCTCCAGGAGCACTCTGAGCCTGATTCTCTGTGCCTGCTCTTCTGCACTTTAGACGTGAGCTCAGTGTGAATTACTGCATTGGAGGGTATCCTTTGCATAGCAATTTAGCCATTTTTATCTCAAGCTGGAAGAGAATTCAGTGATTTGAATAAATCTGGTATAAAATAAAAAAGTCCATTTTATTCCCCAGCTAGCTTCACAAGTAAAAAGTACCCAGAAATGGTTGTGAATGCAATATGTAAATTCACAAATAAAGCCAAAGCTCTTGGCATCCTTATTTATTCCCAACAGGTGAATCAGGAGTGCACACTGACAAGATGTGATGCTGAGTAACTTGGCTTTTTTTTTTTTTCCCTTCCCTGATTTAACTGAGACCTGTAATGTTATTTGATGCAGTTTTCTGTATTTAATTAATTTAACATTCCAGATTTTTAATTTGCATTTAATTTAACATTTCAGGTTTTTAATTTACCAGATATTGTTTATCAAATATTCATTTCAGAGACTTTCACCGTATATACAGTGCATACCCCTCTTTAATTAGTGTGTGGTAAATTAATTCTTCTCTCCTTGCTCCTTCATCAGATACTGGATTAAGGAAGTTGCGCTGGTTCAACACTGCACATAAACTCGTTTATTAAACCAAGATGGTAAATTTCCTTGTGTATTTGCATTGCTAGTCTGCCTGCTCTCATGCTTAACCTGAAAAAAAACTGTTGTAGCTAAACCCAGAAATCTTTGATGACTTAAAACTGACTGCTCGGTTTGACAATGCAAGTGTTAACATTTTATATGTTATCCAGTTCTGATCCAATTCTGCTCTTGTCTCAACCTTGGGTACGTAATTTGGACGGCTCCTTTCCTGTTCTTCTTCAGTCTCTCTTTGCCCATATTATCACCCTCTGCCTCCTGGGGGCATTTATCAAAATGAGATTACTCTGGTCAGAGCTGCCTGTCAAGTCTTCTCTAAGATTCAAATCACAGACTCACCTTTTTATCCCTAAATGTTATAACTTTCTTTCCTCTTACCTCCTTCCTACCCCAAAGCAAATAATAACCTGTCCCCTAATTGATACTGTGTTTGAATTCTGTTGGCAGGAACCAGTGTGGGAGCAGGAGCCTTTATGAGCTATTTGGGAACACATTACTTTCAACTCTGCACCCTAAACACAGTCGAGCACAATGCCTTGTACAAATAGCGAAAGAGGAAATGTTTTTTACTCTTTTGGGGAGATGGTTGGCTGGTTGGCTAGGTATCCATTGTGTGCCTAGCACCAAGGTAGTTTTTTTTCTTTTTTTTTTTTTTTAACCTTTCCTCATTTTTTATTGATGCATTATAGTTGTATGTAACAGTGGGATTTGTTGTTACAAATTCATACATACACACACACAATTGAACAATATATAAGGGGCTAGAGATATAACTTAGTTGGTAGAGTGCTTTCCCTGCATTCACAAGGTCCTGGATTGGACCCCCATCCCCCCCAAAAAAGAGAGAGAGAGAGAGAGAGAAACACAACTGAACAATATGTATAACAATTTGGCCAATATCATCATCTTCCAGCACTTCCCTCCTCCCTCCTCTGGTCTCTTTCCTCTATTCTACTGATCTCCCTTTGATTTTCATGAGATCCCCACCCCCACCTTTCTTTTTCTTTTACCTCTCCAAGCTTCCACATATGAAAGAAAACATAACCCTTAACCTCCTGAGTTGGGCTTATTTTGATTAACATAATATTCTCAAGGTCTATCCATTTTCACCAAGGTAGTTCCTTAAATTGTGTTTTTCCACTTAAGTATTTTTCATAATGAGAAATTTTCCTCACTTAATGGGTGAGGACACTGAGGCTCAGAGAGTTAAGTGGGAATTTACTCATGCCTTCACAGTTAGCAAGGAGTTAAGCTCAAATTGTCTGAACCCAAATCTGTCTGATCCCATTGTAATGATCACACATGGGCAAGACAGACTATGTAACTGGTGGAACCCAGTGAAAAGTTCAATTCATGTCCCTTGTTTGAAAACTATTAATCATTTCAAGATAGGGACAGCAGAACATTAAACCTAACATGAGGTCCTTCTAAGCACAGCGTGTAGGACTTCACAGGTCCCACACTCAGGAAGTCAGCCCTGTACCTGGGGCTGACTTAGTCACTACTCATATAGCCATAGTCATTACTCAATTCCAGATCCTGCTTCTCACTCCAGGCTGTTGCTACACTCAGAAAAATTATCACAACCTATGTGTCAGAGGCAGAAACAGACCAGCTTCACCCTATCTAGAGGTCAGAAATTTGAATCTTGTTTACATGCTTATAGAAAGTTAGATGGGCCTTCTAAAATTGACAGAGATGGCCAGGTGCAGTGGCACACATGCTCATAATCCCAATTTAAGAAGCTGAGGCAGGAGGTTCAGAAGTTCAAGAGCAGCCTCGGCAATCAGAAGTTCAAGAGCAGCCTCAGCAATTTAGCAAGACCCTCTCTCAAAATTAAAAAAAAAAAAAAAAATAGGACTTGGGATGTAGCTCAGTGATAAAGCACCCTGGGTCCAATCCCTAGTACCAAAAGATTATAAAATAAAAATAGGCTGAGTATGCTTTGTGGGCAAAGAATATCTCAAAATACAATTCTATTCCATTGTCCCATGTATGTCTAGAAGTGACGGGTGGGACAGGAAATAGCTTGCTTTGCTCTGTAATAACTCACTAGCCAAATAAAACATACTCCTAAGAATCAGTATCCTGCCCTTGCTCTGCAGATTAAACAGAGTAAGCACTCAGGTACATGAGGAAGAACCAGATCCCGGATGGAAACAGTAAGGAGAAACGTGGCCACAATCCAGCAGATGAGCCCAAGAGCTAGAGCTGAGAGTAGTGCCCAGAAAGAATTCTCCTCTTTGAGCTCCCATGAGCCAATATCACTGCCTCTTTGAGCCCCATGAGCCAATATTACTAAGCAGTGTGGAACTCAACTCTTTCAACAGTCACCAGCTAAATGACTGCTCCTCTCCACCCCCAAAGCCATGTCACTTAGGCTACCATTCTTTCCACAGGAAAGATAACTTGTTGAAGTGCTTTTAAAGATATATTAAGGTATCAATCTCAGAGGTGGTGTCATTTATAAAATATCACAAAAACAGAGACAAGGAAGTCTTTGGAATCTTGTGGTCCATCACAAAGCAATATTGTCTCTCAGGCTTGGTGTCTGAGAAAGAGTGGCAAGGCCAATACAGAACAAAACTAACATGAAAAGTCATGAAAGATGAAGGAATGCACCAAGTTACAGGCATATACCTATTCTTTGGCTATTGAAAGCCAATTTCTTCCTGTAAGGTCAAGACTTGTGTCTGTCTTGTTCCTTAAAGAATACCCTGGGCCTAATGCAGAAGGAGAGAAGGGAAGGAAGATGTTCCAAGGGGAAAGATAAACCCTAAGTTTAAAAGATACAACTCCAATCTTTGTTCCTTAGTCATTTTTTCTTATTTCAAAAAATGGGTGATGGCCTTTGCATGAGCCCTTTGCTGAGTTATACATGAATGTGTTACACCATATTTAACTTCATCTGTCAGGAACTTTGGTGCCAGGGCATCACCTGAAGTCCAGAACTGAAGTGTGGGGCTAGGGTGGAGCTCAGTGACAGTGTACGGGTCTGTCATGTGTGAGGCCCTGGGTTCGAGCCCAGCCCTGAGGTTGGGGGTGGGGTGGCTTTAAGAAAAATTGAAATATAAGCATTGAATACTGACTTTTTTTTCCTTCATTGTCTACTGTGTACTTCTGGCTACCTGAACGGCTATTGTGTTCCTGGGGTGCCCAGCCCAACAACAGTTCCCAAAGGGTCATCAGGAGATGCTGCTCCTCATTTGCTCTGATGCCCTCTTTTAAAAAACAAACTTTTAATTTGGGATTAATTTTAAATTTGCAGGAACTTGACAAAGATAGTACAGAGTCCCCATATACTGTTACTCTGATGCTAACCTCTTACATAACCACAGCATTTATAAAAACTAAAAAATGAATGCTGGTACGCAACTATTAACTAAGCTCCAGACTTTATTCAAGTTTTGCCAGCTTTTCTGATACTGTCCTCAAAAAAAAAAAAAAAAAAAAAGTTAATGGCATTTTTGTATAGTTTTTTCTTTTACCGAAAAATTGAGCAAGTATTATAAAGCCCCACGTGCCCACCGCTCTACCCTTCATACACAGTTCCCCCTGCTATGAACATCTTGCATTTGTATGGTAAATTTGTTAAAACAATGAGCTGATATTGAAACATTATTATTAACTGAAGTTCATAGTTCTAATTAAGGTCTACTATCTGTATTGTACAGGTCTGTGGGATTTGACAGATATTTGAAGATATTTGTCCACCATCACAGTATCATATAGAATAATTTCACTAAAGATCCCCTGCGCTCCACCTATGTACCTCTCTCCACTCTTCTCCAGAACCCCTGGGAACCACTGATCATTTTATGGTCTTTTAGTGTTACCTTTTCTGAAATTTCATACAGTTGGAGTCATCCAATATACAGTTTTTGCCGACTGGCGTTTTTCACTCAGCATAATGCATCCAAGCTTCCTCCCTGTCTTCTCACATGGCTTGACTAATGTCCTTTTTCTGTTTGAGGATCCAAACCAGGCTACCACATTACACTTGGTATAAAGGCATTTTTAATACTTCTTCTTTTGTGGTCAGTAATGTTTTCAAAGCAAGAAATTCACTGTAGTGTTCTTTGGATCTATTTCTTTAACAAATAGGAGCCGAGTTCTTATTGTAGGTTGTGCATTGTCTTAAGCAAGGAATATAAATTTGAATATGATATATAAAAGATCCTTAGCCAAGCAGGGTGGCGCACACCTATAATCCCAGTGGCTTGGGAGGGTAAGGCAGGAGATTGACGAGTTCAAATCCAACCTCAGCAAAAGCAAGGCACTAAGCAACTCAGTGAGACCTTGACTCTAAATAAAATACAAAATAAGGCTGGGGATGTAACTCAGTGGTGGAGTCCCCCTGAGTTCAATCCCCTGTACCCCTTCCCCCAAAAAGGTCCTTGCTCCCACACAGATTATAAACTGTTCTTAAAATTACTGTTAATGGCTGCATATTGTTCCATTATTCCATTATTCCCCTGCTGTTAACATCTTGCATTCATATTTGTTAAAAAAAAATATTGAAACATTAGTGGTAACTGAAGTTTATAGTTTGTATTGAGGTCTACTCTTTGTGTTGTATAGGCCTGTGGGTTTTGACAGATGTTTGAAGACACTTGTCTACCATCAAAGTATCATAGAATAATTTCCCTGAAGATGCCCTGGGCTGCACTTGTCACCTCTCTCCTCTCTCATACAGAACCCCTGGAGGAGGGTAAGTAGCCTGGCCCAGGTCATGCACCAGTAACTGGCAAACCTGGGACACTTCTCACTGATGCTGCATGAGTAATTCTGAAGATTAAATGAAACAACTTTATTAAGGATCTACTGCCCAGAAGGCAGCCACGTGATAAATGCTATGCTGCCTTTTATTTTGCTCTGGTTGGAAAGTTGTTACCTTCCTGATCCTGGATTCTTTGGAACCGATTTTCTCCAAATGTTCCTGTTCTAAATAACATTGTAGCAAATACTTATCTTTGGCCATCATTATTATATCCTTAAGAGAAAGTGTCAAAAATGAAGGCACTTTTTTTGAGCTCTTCAGTGTGTCATGCCATATTCCTGATCAGAAAGGATATAGCTAATGCCAATCTCTCCAGCAGTGAAAGTCCCTACCTTGCCTTTATGGGGACTGCTATCTTCCCTTTTGCGTGTCCCCCGCCCACACACACTCTCCTGGTTGCGCTCAGTTTCTTTGCCCTCCTCCCATGCAAGCAATCTTCGCAGCCAGCTCCCAGCTGCCAGCAGGCCTCTCGGCTGTAGATTGACTCATTCAATCTACCTCCCACCAAAACTCCTTTCTCCCTCTGGTGCCATGCTCTCATGTCGCACCTCTGAGCACTCCATTCCCTCAGGGCCCTGCACTTAACTTCTTTAAGCCCAGGTTTCTCACTGCAAAATTGACACACTCTAAAATGATAGCCAACCTTTATGTAGGGTTTGCATGCACCTAGGTGACCGAGCCATATTTCCATGACCCCAGGAGACAATGCTAGGCTGTGAACAGTATATAAAGTGAGAGCATTTTTTTTTTTTAAATGAATTTGTCTTAGGACCCACTGTCTTCAGTTCTCGGACATTTCACTTTGTTTTTGTGAGTACAAATTTAAAAATCCCTCACTGGAAAAAAAAAATTGTCCTTATCCTAATCAACACAAGGATATATACTGGAATTGATATTAAGCAGCTTTCTGTCAATATGATGAAACATCTGAAGCAATCAGTTAACTAACAAAAAGAAAAGGTTTAGCCAGGCATGGTGGTGCATGCCTGTAATTCCTGGGACTTGGGAGGCCGAGGCAGGAGGATCACAAGTTCAAGGCCAGCCTCAGAAAATTAGTGAGACCCGAAATAATTTAGTGAGACCCCGGTTTCAAAATAAAAAATAAACAACAAAAAAAAGATGGATGTGACTCAGTGGTTAAGTGCCCCTGGATTCAGTCCCCAGTACCAAAAGCTTAAAAAAAAGAAAAAGTAAAAGTTTATTTTTGGTTCACAGTTTTGGAAGTTTCAGCTCAGTTTCCAGTGGCCCCAAGGCTCTAGGCTGCCCAAAAGGCAGCACATATCAGAGGAACTCCTGTGGATCAGCCATGTACATCATCAGCCAGGAAGCAAAGGGGAGGAGAGAGAGCCTAGGGTTCCACCGTCCCTTCTAGGTCACACCCCTAAAGACCAAAGGACCTCCCACAAGGCTCCATCTCCTAAAGTTTTCTCCACCACCCACTGGACTAGCCCAGGGGCGAAAACTTTAATATATGGACCCCAGGGGGACATTTATCCAAACCACAACATGTGGTCTTTGGAAGTAGGCAAATGAGAGTTTAAAAATCAGTCCAACTATTAAGTAATTATGTGTCCTTGAAGAAGTGATACAACAATCTCTTAGAGCCCAGATGGCTCATCTCCATGCTTGGGGCAATAAGAATCACTAATCCTTAGGTAGAGTTCACCACGTGCCAGACCTTGCTACAAGCACACTAAATTGTTTGATTCTCGAGTAACCGTCATCCCAATTTACCGAAAAGCACACGAAGGCAAAGACAGGTAAGTGGCCTGACCCAGGTCATGTGTCAGTAACTAGGAAATTTGAGATTCAAACCTAGTGGTGACAGAGTCTAAATTCTTAATCCCCACACCATATGTCTTCTCACTGATACTGCATGAGATAACTCTGAGAATTAAATGCAACAACCTTATTAATGCATGCACATAATAAATAGCATGCTTGGGGCTGGGGATGTGGCTCAAGCGGTAGCGCGCTCGCCTGGCATGCGCGCAGCGCTGGGTTGGATCCTCAGCACCACATCCAAACAAAGATGTTGTGTCCGCCAAAAACTAAAAAAAATAAATATTTTTTAACACTTTTTTAGTTATAGGTGGACACAATATCTCCATTTTATTTTTATGTGGTGCTGAGGATCGAACCAGGTGCCCTGCGCATGCCAGGCGAGTGTGCTACCGCTTGAGCCACATCTCCAGCCCCTAAAAAAATAAATATTAAAAAAAATTGCTCTCTCTCTCTCTCTCTGTCTCTTTAAATAAATAAATAGCTTGCTACCTTTTATTTTACCCTCCTGGGAAGATTATTATTTTCCTGGTCCTGGATGCTCAAATCTCAGTCAAACAGGTATGATACAACCATCCCATTCTGCCTGCAGATCAGACAGCACAGCACAGCACATACAGCCTCTTGGCTTTATAAAGGAAGGCATGAATGGAGAGAGATGAATTTGGAGTTTGTGTGTCTGTGTGTGTGGGTGTCTGTGTGTGTGTTTTACAACACTGAGGATTGACCCCACGGGCCCCCTACCACTCAGCTACATCCTCAGCCCATTTTACTTTTTATTTTGAGACAGGGTCAATTGCCCCGTCTGGCTTCAAACACGAAATCCTCCTGCCTCGGTCTCCCAAGTCACTGGAATTACAGGTGTGTGCCACTGTACCTGAGTCCTGGGATGAGGCTGTTCTGATAGTGAAAGTGAAGTGATAAGGACCTTGAGTATCCATGGGGAGGCAGTGTACTGTAGGGTCAAGAATAGCGGCTTTGGTGTTCTGCAGGATACGACGCGGGTGGTAGAAGCCTACCCCTGGTGGTTGGTAGAAGCCTACCGTAGCATGCCTTCCTAGCATGCATGCAGCCCTGGGTTGAATTCCCCAGCACCCTAAAAGTTTCACCAAAACCTGGATGAGAGGATCCTCACAATTCTCAACCAGCTCTTGCTCAGATATCACATTCCCCAAGCAATCTAGGTCCCCAAAAGAATGTCCTGATATAGTGAACACAAATATTCCTGACCTCAGATCTTCATTATAAAGATATAGAATCAGACTTATGAATTAGAAGCCATCGATATCCAGAAGACAGAAAAATCCCTTACTTTCTTTCCACCACTAGATTCTATCATTGGGGAAATTTTGGAGATGGCATACTGAATCTCTGGCTGGCTGAGCACCTACTATGTGCCAGACATAAGCTGGGCTGGCACAGTGAAGAATTCAACACTGAAAATGACTCAGTCCTGCAGAAACATCTTAAACTCTTTATACAGATTATAAAGCAAATACACGAAGAGCTAAAATAAGGCACAAGTTGGACAAAATACTATCTCATTATCACCTTGAAAAACCCCCAAGGCCAAATCTAAGCCTCCTAGTTCTATTCAACTTACGGAGGTGATAATGAGGAGAAAATGTTCTTGCCCATTAAAAGAGATCTTAATGTGGGAACCAGGTCTAGCTGCTAAATGGTGACATTTTACCTTTAGAGATGCACAGGCAGTACCTCTTATGACATATACTTTAGAGAACTACTTCCACAAAAGGGGGAGAAAACAAAAATGTAAACATAGGGGAACAGAAAGGTAATTTATTTATAAAGAAAGGGTAAGAGGGGCTGGTGGCCAAGGCCATCTGCCCTCACAGTGACACAGGAGTAAATCAGGCACAACTCAGTGGCTCCCAAACCAAGCTGGTGCTATTGTGCCTGATGACACTGAGGGCCTTAGTGCCAGTCCCCTGTCCCCCAGGCTTGGGTCACACTTCCCTCACACACCCTGGCTGCTTCTGCCCCTAATCACCTGCCCCACCTTAGCCCGGATTCAAACACAGCCTCTGCTGAACCTCTTACCCCTTGGGCTAGAGCATAATTCTCCCTCCTTCACATGCCCACGCACACCACTGTCCCCTGGGCCTTGATGGCATTCCTCACACTTTTTTGCATGTGGCTCTGAGGCAGCAAAAAGAAAATCCAATTCATAAAAGCCGGGTAGGCATCTGCATCACGCCACCAAGTACCTGGTAGAAAAACAGGAAAGTCATATTCCCCATCTCAAGAGTTGGAGGAGGGCTTTCCTCCACTTCACAGGTGATGTGAGGGTTAATGAGGTAGTTTAGGACAATGGTCAGCCAGCCAGGGAGCTCAGCATGTGAGGGCATCAGGAACCTGCAGCAAAGGAAAAGAAGGTGCGATTTATCAAAGATGGCTTTGAAGGAAATTACCTAGTTTTTGGTTGTTAATGTCTCTCTCTCTCTTTCTCTCTCTAAGATCTAGTTTTTAGTGCTGAGTGTGGTGGTGCATGCCTGTAATCTCAGCGGTTCAGGAGACTGAGACAAGAGGATCTCAAAGTCAGCCTTAGCAACTTAGAGAGACCCTGTCTCGAAATAAAAAATATAAAGGACTGGGGATGTGGCCCAATGGTTAACCACCCCCGTGTTCAATCCATGGTAGAAGAAAGAAAGAAGGAAGGAAACAAAGAACGAAAGAGACGGAGGGAGGGAGGGAAGAAGGAAGAAAGGGAAGAAAACAAGTTTGAGGCTGACCAGGACAACTTAGTGAGATCCTGTCCCACAAAAAAAAAAAAAAAAAAAAATGGGCTGGGAATGTAGCTCAGTGGTAGAACACTCTTGGGTTCAATCCGCAGTGTATGAAATAAAATAAAATAAAGGTAGCCCAATGGTAGAGGACTCTAGAGTTCAATCCCCAGTACTATAAGAAAAAAAGAAAGAAGAATCAAGAATGAGGACTGAAAATAAAAAGGTATAAAAAGCAAAATCTATGGGGCTGGAATTGTGGCTCAGTGATAGAGTGCTTGCCTGGAATGTGTGAGGCACTGGGTTTGATTCTCAGCACCACATATAAATAAAAAAATAAAGGTTCATCAACAACTAAAATGAATAAAATAAATAAAATTTTTTAAAAAAAGCAAAATCTAGGTGAAACAGTCATAGAGCTCTTGAATGAAACAGACTGGCAGGGTTCTGCTGTCAGTGCAGTGAAGTTTACTAAAATATATTGAGTTTAACACTTGAGAATTTGGGTTTAATCCCCAGTACTGGGGGGGGGGGCGGGAAATCATTTGGCATGATTTTTAAAGCTACTTCTAAGAGAACAAACACCACAGGAGGAGTCATTTCACTTTTTGGCATAGGAGGGGTACTCAGGGGCACTCAAACACAGAGCCACATCCCCAGCCCTATTTTATATTTTATTTAGAGACAGGGTCTCACTGAGTTGCTTAGCACCTTTCAGTTGCTAAGGTTGGCTTTGAATTTACGGATCCTTTTGCCTCAACCTCCTGAGCCTCTGAGATTACAGGCATGCCTCAATCTTTAATCTTCTCAACATAAGAATGGAAGAGGCAACCAGGAGGTGTGGTGTTCCACACCTGTAATCCCAGAGGTTTGGCTCCAGGAGGCTAAAACAGGAGGGTTTAAAGTTCAAAACCACCCTCAGCAATTTAGTGAGGGCCTAAGCAACTCAGTGAGACCCTGGCTCTAAATAAAATATTAAAAATGGCTGGGGATGTGGTTCAGTGGTAAGCGCCCAGTGGTAAGCGCCTGTGGGTTCAATCCTTGGTACAAAAAAAAAAAAAAAAAAGTAGGCCAACTTGAACTTCTAAACTTCATGAAATAGAACTTTCTAATTGGGGACTTTTATTTTAGAGTGGATGAGAATGTGTTCTCCAGGAGGAACATTTTGCTGTGTTCACTGGAAATGCCACATAAATGCACTCTGTTTGTGACCTCCTGTATTTCTTTGGAGGCTCAGTTTTGCCTGATAGAGGAAATAGGGTGTGGTGAATTGTGACGCTTTAAGGGTAATTGAATTATAAAGCCATTACCCCTCAGAACCTCAAATGTGGTACACATGGCTCCACACATTTCTGAGTTCTGCAATTAGAATAGAAACCTCAGCAGATATTTAATGTCCTTTGTCCTAGGAAAAAGAAGACACATATTATAAAATATATGAGTTACTGGGAAAGCTAAATGAAGACAGTTAATTACAGTTCTTTCACAAGTTTGATACATGATGACATCCCAAGCACAGGGAATACTTGTTCTTTTCTTTCTGGAGACTGACCCTTGTCATTGAGAGGGAAGAGGTCAGCCCAAAGACAGGATAATTCAGTAAAAAATCACTGCCCTCTCAAGATTCTCAACCAGCATGTTTCCCAAATTTGCCAGATAAGAATTATCTGAGCAGTTGTTACAGGTCAGATTTCCAGACAGATTTCCTAGGTGTAGCCTAGGAACCCGAATTTTAACAAGTATCCCAGATGATTCTTATCACCGTCATGAAACCAAGGCTCAGCAGCCTCAGGATCAAGACATTATTGGAATAATTGCAGCAGTCACAGAGCAATGTGCTTTAACCTATAGGCAGCTGGGAAGCCACTGGGATTTGTGACTTAAAATTTCATCTTCAACCCAAGATGCTCAACATATCAATGAATGTGCATTCCTTATTATCACCCATGATGGTTTTCTTCTTCATGTCTTGGGGGAATGCCATATGCCCAGAGTTTCTGGCAGCAGAAAACTAAAATATTAACAGAATAAATTACTTAGCATTAGACATGTGCTGCAGAACTATTCTTCAGTATTTGGAATATTAACAAATTTTGGACCTGGCCAAGGATTATTAATAACATTGTCCCCTGAGCATATTATTTGAAAAAAAACCTTCAGAATTTGCTTTCAACTGTCCCAGTATTAGCATCTTCATCATCCACAAAGAAAGCAGGGCGTTGTTTTGCCAGCTCTTCCAAGTGCATTCTCTGTGATACCTACAGCTGGGGACAGTTCACCTTGGGAACAGCGCCAGAACCCATGGCTGCTGCCGCCCCTTGGCTGCCAGTGTTCGGTGCCAGTCCAGCATGGCCCCAGACAGCGGAGGACTGTGAGCGCGACAGAGGAGGGTCTGCCTGCAGGGAAAGAAAGAGGCTCACTTCCCTCTCTTCAGCTCAGGAGAGCCACCCAGACCTGCTCAAGCCCATCACACATATGAACGGTGGGAAAAATCTCAGACTCATGATAAAATATAAACCTGTAAGAAAGTTTAATTATTTTTAAAATATCTTTAGTCTTAATTGTTGAGAAGTAATAGATTTATATATATTTTTAAAAGGAGATATAAGGTGGAAAATCTTGCTTCTACTTTTTCTCAATCTGATAAATCCCCTTCTTCCTGCCCAAATTACCACTATATTAGTTTTTTATATATCCTTCCAGAATTTTGGCAAAAACAAGCAAAAAAAGCCTAAGACTTGCAAAAAAAAAAAAAAAAAAAAAAAAAATCCGTCCTTGAGAAGGGCGTGGCAGCACATACCTATAAACCAGCAACTCAGGAGGCTGAGGTAGGAGGATCTCAAATTCAAGGCCAAATTCTTGCTGAATTTAGCAAGAATCTGTCTCAAAATAAAATTACAAAAGGACTGGGGATGAAGCTCAGTAGTAGAGTGCTTGCCTATCCTGTGGGAAGCCTGCTTTCAATCCCCAATACTGCAAAAAAAAAATGTCACATTGGGAGAAGAGAGAGGCACTAGTCAAGGGAAGGCTTAGGAGGAAGAGAGGAGGGCAGGCACAGAAATACTTACCTTCCTATTGCAAAAATCATAACTGTTTCCTAAGTAGGGAATTTCCTCCAGACTGATTTTATGAAAGGAAAACTTTTAATTCAATGTCTTGGATCATGAAAATATTTAAAGGTACATCCTTTTATTTTACTTTATTATTTATTTTTTCAATGCTGGGGATAGAACCCAGGGCCTCCCATGCCCTATGCGAGTACTCTACCTCTGAGCTGTACTCCCAGGACTTCGTGTCTTGTTATCAAACTTTAAACTACTGAACTGTATTGTAGGGATTGGTAATGGCCCCTTTCTAGTCTTACCCACTCAGGAGTCACAACGGAATTTTTACCTTCTGCTATGACTTAATTAATACATCAATAAGTGTATCTCAAAGTTATTTAAACTTCAAAATTTAAAAAGCTGCAAATATTTCTAAAAACTTGTGATAACTTTGACTTAATTCCTCCTTTGCAATCTTATTAGTGTTCAGTGACCTGGGATGTTGGCAAAATTCAGGCAGAATTAAATGAGCATCCTCAAACACTCATGATAAGAACATAAATTGTGGGGCTGGGGATGTGGCTCAAGCGGTAGCGCGCTCACCTGGCATGCGTGCGGCCCGGGTTCCATCCTCAACACCACATACAAACAGAGATGTTGTGTCCGCCGAAAACTAAAAAAAATAAATAAATATTAAAAAAAAAAGAACATAAATTGTTTCCACAGTTTTTTCTTTTTTTTTCTTTTGTACCACTGAGACACACCCCCAGCTCCCCTCCCCCTTTTTTAGGCAGGGTCTCCTTAAATTGCTTAGGGCCTCACTAAATTACTAAGGCTGGCTTTGACCATAGAATCCTCCTGAGTCACTGGGTTTACAAGTATGAGACACCCTCCCAGCTCCCAGTATTTTGTTTTTGTTTTTGAGACAGGGTCTCACTAAGTTGCCCAGGCTGGACTGGAACTAGTGATCCTTCTACCTGAGCCTCCCATATTGCTGAGATTCTAGGCATGTTCCACCAGCCAGACTAGATCCACATTTCTGGAGGGAAATTTGGTACCATTACAGATAAAAATATGAATAGTGCTAGACTCCAAAGGTGCATTTCTTTCTTTCTTTTTCTTTCTTTCTTATAGTGTTGGTGATGAGAACCCAGGGCCTTGTGCATGTAAGGCAAGCACCCTACAAACTGAGCTATATCCCCAGCCCTACAAAGTTGCATTTCTGAGCATCTATACTAAGGAAATTTTACATTTCAGCTATAAGAATGAAAGGGAAGTGATCCAACAATAGGAGACTTGAGGAGCAGGTGTTCTCAAATAGTTTGGGATCCCTTTATACTTGTAAATATTTTTGAGTACACCACAGTGCTTTTGTTTACGTGCATCATATTGATTCATATTTGCTATATTAGAATTTTAAACTGCTTTGGGGATGTAGCTTATTGGTAGAGTGCTTGCCTAGCATGTGCAAGCTCTGAGTTTGATACCCAGCACTGTAGAAGGGAAAAAAAGAAAGAAAGAGAGAGAGAGAGAGAGAGAGAGAGAGGAAGAAAGAAAGAAAGAAAGAAAGAAAGAAAGAAAGAAAGAAAGAAAGAAAGAAAGAAAGAAAGAAAGAAAGGAAGAAAGAAAGAAATTTTAACTAAGAAAAAAAATTCAAATAATCACTCCAGGTCTTTTCCAGATGTACATTGTTACTTCAGTGTGCTGTAAAAGTGCCTTATGCATACTTTCTCATTTCATCACACAGAATATTAATAGGATATAGACTCAAAGGTTGAGATTTAATATAATCAATAATTCATTATTAAACAATTGGTCAAATAATTACTTAAATAAAAATTTAATTGTTCTTTGATTATCCAATTACTATTTAATTATTTATTGTTATATAATTGGTAAGTGTTGGTTATTACAGTATGAAAAGGTACATAATAAAAACTACAAGATTTCTGGGTATCATGCTTGTAATCCTAGCTATTTAGAAGATTCAGGCAGAGGGACAACAATTAGGCAAGACAGACAATTTAATGAGCCCCTGTATCAAAATAAAAAAGAGCTGGGGACACAGCTCAGTGCTATAGTGCCCCTGGATTCAATCCCCAGTACCATTAAAAACAAACAAACAAGGCTGGGGATGTGGCTCAAGCAGTAGCGCGCTCGCCTGGCATGCATGTGGCCCAGGTTCGATCCTCAGCACCACATACAAACAAAGATGTTGTGTCCGCCAAATACTAAAAAATAAATATTAAAATTCTCTTTCCCTCTCTCTCCCTCTCTCTCACTCTCTCTTTAAAAAAAATTCTCTCTCTCTTTAAAACAAACAAACAAACAAACAAAAAAAAACCTGTGGACAACTTTGTATCATTGTTGCCCTTTGTTTTCTGTTCTTTTCTCTCTGTATCTCACTAGCTGCTCACACTTTTCCTTCTTTTTTTAAAATACTTATTTTTTAGTTGTAGTTGGATACAATACCCTTATTTACTTATTTTTTATGTGGTGCTAAGGATCGAACCCAGGGCCTCGCCTGTGCTAGGCGAGTGCTCTACCACTGAGCCACAACCCCAGCGCCCCCCGCCCCATTCTTTTCCTTCTTTCTGCTGTTTGTTTCGTGTGGATGAAAATGTGGCAAAGGAAACAAAATTTGCATTGTGCTCAACTTGCTCCCTGATGACCTAGATCATGTTGGAACAGATGCATGTTCTCAAAACAAGAGTCATGGCAGAATTGATATATTTAGGTGATACTTATAAATTTGAAAATGCACAACATGAAATATGAACATAAGTCTTTTTATTTTTTATCCTTAATACCTTTATTTTTTTAAATATATATATATATATATATATATATAAATAAATAATCAATCATACCTGAGATTAAAGGAAATTTAAATTTTCTTCTTTCTGCTGATTTGTTAAGTTTCCTTCAAGCGACATCTATCAATTTGTAATGAGAAATAGGAAATAAAATATTTTTAAAATAAAAAATCCAGAGCTGGAAACAGTGGCACATACCTGTAAACCTAGTGACTTGGGAGGCTGGGTGGAAGGATCACAAGTTCAAGACCAGCTTCTGAAAAACCAGCCTCTACCTCAGAGCAAAGCCTGTCCAAGGAAGGGGGCGTGATCCTTGTCCTTGGAAAAACCCACAGAGCACTCCTAGGCACAAACCCACCCTGCTGAGTTGTTTATCTACAAATACCAGGAGAGATCTGCGGAGCCAGGTGTCCCTGACTCAGTCAGGCTAGATGGGGACCCATAGCAACCCCCTAGCAGCCACCAATCAGCATGAGACAGGGAAAATACCTGGGAGGCCAGATGACCCTCCCAGTAGTTTATGGTGGTTGATAACGTGTTGGGAAACCATGTAGTTCAGCACATACTCCCCTCGTGGTTTAAACCAATCAGTTCAAATGAATCCCCCTCTTGTACTAGCCAATCACCCTTACCCAACTTGTTCCCGCCAGTGAATGTGCTAATCATGTTTTAGAGTTGTTTTATGATTTTCCCGTGGTGTGTGATGATTTGCTGAGATGCTATGATGTATGTGAGGTCCCTGCCTTCCCCAAACAGTGTATAAAATGCTGCAAACCCTGGGCTTGGGGTCTCTCAGCATCACCAGTTGCTGTGTGTGCACAGAGGACCGAGCTAGCTTGCAATAAACACCTCTTTGCTGCTTACATCCATCTTGGTCTCTGGTGGTCTTGGGATCCTGAATTTGAGCATGACCCTTCGGCAAGTCAGTGAGACTCTGTCTCAAAAGTAAAAAGGACCAGGGATGGACTCAGTAGTGAAATGCCCCTGGGTTCAATTTCCTGTACCAAGAAAAGAGAGAGAGAGAGAGAGAGAGAGAGAGAGATTAAAAATCTAGAGCTCAGTGGAAGAGTGTTTGAGAATTTAGGCCTAATACCAAGCGTGCAGTGGCGGTGGGTGGGGAGGGTGGCGCGCGGGGATGATTAAGTTAAACTAAAATTCCTGCCAAAACTGTTAGGGTCTGTAAACAAGTCAAGATGGTGCCTGGCATTTTTCCAGAGGGAGTGGTTTGTGAAGTAACGCCAGCGAGCCATTAAGTGTGGAGATTCCTTATTGGTCGACTGCTGTATCTAGTTTATGTTAATTAAGATAAGCTATGTGGAATGTATATATACCCCTCCTGTCCTACAATAAACTGCTCCCACTCCTGCTGTATCAATGTACGCAAGTTGTTCGTCATCCCCCGGTTATTTTGCCCAGCCAGCCAGGCTACGGCACAAAACCTGTGATTTGATTCTAAAAAACAACTTCAAAACTATGATTCTGTCCAGATCTCCCAGGATCATATGAGATCCCTGTCCTGCTTCCCTCCTGATCAAAGAATCATTAAAAGGTGGAGCCATCAGACTATCAGATTCCTGAAGACTGGTCTCGCCCAGCTTCCTTATTCTACATTTAAGGAAATAAAGGCCCCAAAAGGTGAACGACTTGCCCAAGGTCACGTAACCAATTGGTGGCAACTCGGGAACAGATCATATAGTCTCCTGGCTTAATTATCCTTTTCATTCTTCATCTGCTTTTTTTTTTTTTTTTTTTTAATTTTTTCCTAACGGTGACAGAAGTATTGTAGGACCCGGCTTGGTTTACACAATACCAAATCAACAAATCATTTCAGTCCAAAGAAATCTAACAAAACAAAACAAAACTGTCAACTAGGTGAAAAATAAAATCATGCCAACTTCTTGTTCCACTTTGTATAGATGAAACAACCAGTAATTACGTGGTTGTTTCCCTTTTCAACTGGTTGCTTTGGCATTAGGTTCTCATAGCTTCCGTGAGAGAACAACCCAACAAGGAGTGGGTGGGAAGGAGAGGAAGAAAACTCTCATTTTTTAAAGGCAAATTAAGCTTCTCAAACTCTACTGTCAGTATAGATAACTGAATTAGGACCCTCCTTATTGGGGATTGAACCCAGTGCATTCAAGGCAAGCACTCTACCAACTGAGTTATATCCCCAGCCCCAATTCTTGATATTAATACAGAGCACCCACAAATTTCATGTTCTGGAGCATTCTAATTAATAGTCCTATAAAAATAGGAGAACTGGGGTGTAGCTCAGTGGTAGAGCACTTGCCTAGCATTTGCAGAGCATTTGCAGGGTTCAATCCTCAGCACTGGTGGGGGGGGGGGCGGCTCAAGAGGGGTAGGGAAAGAAAGACAAAGAAAAAAAAAAAGGATGTGACTTTAAAGCAAGAAAAAAATTCAGTTGTATCTCAGTGAAACCACATGCTTTCATTTATTGACCTTCAACAGATTATCTGATATCAACCATAGAAAAATTTTTTTAATTTGTTTTTACTATGCAGCTGATTCGGTATACAATTCATTGGGCTAAAGCCTCTGTGAATATGAGGGGGGAAAATATATCTTGTGAATAAGAAAGGAAGAGAAAAACCTAGCAAGGCCAAATACCGGCTGTTCTCAAGAACATGATGGGAACTAATGAAAAGCCAGGTTTCCGGCCTTCAACAATTAAGTGATCAGCTGCCTTCGGTTACCCCTAACAACTCACACAGACAGGAGATTACCAGGCGAACAGGCTGCAACAGTTCGGGATCCAGAGCCAATTGGAGTGATGAAATGACACATATTCCCAGGGCTGTCGCTACCTTCTCATTTAAGAAAGAAGGAAGTGGAATTATTAAAAAATCCAGAACTTGGCAGATGTTGGCTGAGGTACAGTCATTAACGTAATGCACACAGAAAAAGGGCCCAAGAGGGCATCTGTGGTCAAAAGGATCAGGCTGGCTGCTGACGAAGTGCCCTGCTTTTCCCTCAAGTAATAGCTACTGAAGCTTTTTTAAAATTTGTTTTGTTTTATTTTCTGATTCGAGAGGGAATACTCAGAAAAGTCAATTCTGGAAAATACAAAACACTAATAACAACAAAGAAGAAAATTAAGTCCACAACAGAATCTCACCACCCAGAGATAACATTTTTAAACATACACCCCTAAATCTTTTTGCTATGAATATATGTATTTTTACATAATTGAGATCAAACTGTGTACAAGCTTTTAGCCTGTTTTTTCCCCACTTGATATAATATTTGCAAAATTTCCTCATGACTTTATAGATTCTTTGAAAACACTGTTTTGAAGGATTATGTGAAGTCCCATGGTATAGATCAGATACCCTCAACTGTTTTACCATTTTTCAGGATTGGCCATTGAGATTTGTTTCAAATTTTGACTATCACAAAGACCTTAGAGACATCTGTCTATGAACATAATTCTTTTTATTTTCTATCCTTAATACCTTTATTCTTTTAAAAAAATATATATATAATTTTTAGTTGTTGATGGACCTTTATCTTATTCATTTGTATGTGGTGCTGAGAATCAAATCCAGTGCCTCACGAATGCTAGGCAAGCATGCTACCACTGAGCCACAACCCCAGTACCCCCTTATTCTTTATAATAGTCTTATTATTATAATTAAGCATCAAAATAACCCTAAGAGGTAGTACAAATGATGAAGTACAGGGAAGGAAAGGAAATAATGTACTCAAGGTCACAATAAGTGGGAGAACACGAATTTGAAGCGAGACTGCCACTGTCTCTTTTATCGGGGAATTCACTGAAATGAACATATGTGATTTTTTTTTTAAAGAAAATTTGGTGATTATTGCTAAACTAACCAGTCATCTTTTTTTATTATTTATTATTATTTATTTTAGTTCCTGGGATTGAACCCAGGCCTCATGCATGCCAGCCAAGCACTCTACCACTGAGCTAAACCCTGAGTCCTATTCAATTATCTTCAAGAAAGAATGTAACAATTTATATTATCTAAAGAAGAACCATCTGTCTGAGATTCTATCATTCAAAAATTCCCATTTATCAAGGGGAACTTAACCACTTAGCCACATTTTCAGCCCTTTTTTAATTTTTTATTTTGAGACAAGGTCTTGATAAACCTAGGGCTTTACTAAATTGCTGAGACTGACTTTCAACTTTCTATTCTTCTGCCTCAGCCTCCTGAGTCACTGGGATTACAGGCATGCACCAACGCACCTGACCAGCTTCAATTAATAATCGTCTTTTTTTTTTCAGCTTCAATTATTTTTAAGGTTAGTTTTGTTTTGGTTTGGTTTTGGATGTGACAGGCAGTGGTGTTGCACACTTGTAAGTCCAGCCACTGAGAAGGGTGAAGCAGGAAAATCATAAATTCAAGGGCAGCCTGGGCAATTTAGTGAGAACCTGTCTCAAAATTAAAAAGGGATTGGGCTGGGGATGTGGCTCAAGTGGTAGCGTGCTCGCCTGGCATGCGTGTGGCTAGGGTTCGATCCTCAGCACCACATACAAACAAAGATGTTGTGTCCGCCAATAACTAAAAAATAAATATTGAAAAATTCTCTCTCTCTCTCTTTAAAAAAAAAAAAAATTTAAAAAGGAATAGAGATGTGGCTCAGTGGTAGAGTGCCCCTGGTTTCAATACCCAATAATGAAAAGCCTAAGTATATAATAAACAAGCAGAGAAAAAACAAAAAATAGAGCCCACTTTTATTTTGGATTGTAAGTACCACCTGTAATATCCACTGAGGTTCTCTTATACCATATAAAACTCAGCCTAAGGTCCTCCCTCTCGCTCAGGACTCTTTATGTCAGTTAAGTCTCCTTTGTTTCTGCCATTTGGAGAATTTTCTAGATAAAGTCTAATAATACAGAATAAATAAAATTAGTAAAATAAGTCTGCTTTTATTTAAATGTATTGATAAAGAAATATTAAACATATCACTTAATTATTCTCCAAATAAATTTTCATAGCTTCATACTACATCATGATTTGTTTCTGAGCTCCTATTTTGGGTTATTTAATTTGTTTCCATTTTTCAATCTTATAAATAAAATGCCAGGGAACTTCCTTGTTAAAAAAAGAAATTGTGCATTCATTTCTGATTACTTTCTCAAGATCCTAAGCAGGTCATATGTCTGTATTACCATGTTGTCAATTCCTGGAATGACATCAGCATTTGGGGCAGCAGCCTGACCATATTTCTTGTTCATATTGAGTTTTCAGCCAACCAAAGAGCCCTCTTCCTCACTTTTTGCCATTTATCCACATCTCCTTCATCCAGGGTCCAAAACCTTTTGTTATAAACCCAGCATTCTAAGCCTAGCGGGATCATTTTAAGATGGTTATTAGTTATTAGAGCAATACAAGTTTAATGTAGGAAGTGTGGAAGAACACAGATAGACTAAAAGACACACACACACACACACACACACACACACACACACACACACACATGTATTTGCTATTCCACAAGCCAGAATTTTTTCTTTCTTTTGGAACTGAGCACAAACAGTTCTAAGCTTGCCTAGAAACCCCCATACTGTAAAGGGAGCTCCTGATGGGTCCTCCCCTCTTCATGCCCTATCTCCCCTTCCTCATCCCAAGACTCTCCCAGGAGTCTGGGCTGGATCAGCCTTGCCTACCTGGAGCTTCCTGGCCTTCTCCCAATGCAAAAAACTCACAGCCCTTCAGGGGATGCCTTGGATACCATCCCGCTAGGTCCATTCCCAACTGATATTTCACACCCAGCTGCCTTCTTGGTGTAGAATCATCAGAAGACAAACTCTATTTTTTGTAACACCAAATGCACAGACCCCCTTACTATCAATATCAATGTGACTTCTGATTCCAGCACCTATTTATGGTACCTGTACTCTGTGCCCTGCTTCGAGGTCAGACTTGTTGGTTCACTGAAGGTCCAAAAGAGCTATGTCCTCCCCCAAGAGTTCGAAGTTTGGTGAGCCTGTCCCAAATGGGAAGCTGGAATGGTAACATCCCTCAGGGAATAGTCTCCAGATTGTCTACCATGTGAAGTACTAAGTTAGTACAGCCATGAACGTTTAGGGACAGCCTGGGTTACCACTGTCATCAGAGCCAATCTGTCCCTCCACTGTACTGGAGTGCTGTATCAATATGTCCAGTGGAACAGTTAGAACGATTCAGAGTCCAAGTCTGTCTCCTCTACAAAACTCAATGCCCCCATTCCTTGCTGTGTCCCCAGAGGACCAGCGCAGTACCTGCACGTAGACAGGAAGTCCTTAGTGAATGCTCACAGAAGGCACAGACGTCTTAGACCTCTATGTAATGACCACAAGAAAAATAATCTGGGGGCCCAGGTTGTGGCTCCTGGTAGAGCTCTCACTTAGCATGTGCGAGGCCTTGGGTTCGATCCTCAGTACCACATGAAAATAAATAAAATAAAGGTATTGTGTCCTTCTACAACTGAAAAATAAAAATAAAGATAAAAACCATTTTTGACATAACAAAGACTGAAACCTTAAAATATGACCCAACTCCCTTGAAATAGTCCTTAAGGCTAATGAGAAGGACAAAACGAAAAACATTTTCAAACCTTGAAGCTGCAATGTCATTTTCAATGTTTTTCAATTTTGCATGCCCTTTATGGATTTCCCAAGAGTGTTTCCATGGTCAGGGAAAACCACGGATTTAAAGTGTAAATGCCAAGTAATCTGGGTAACAAATTCCCTTCAGATTTCAGAAGACAAAGAATAAAAGTTCACAAGGGCTAATCTAACTTCAAACCAACAAAATCAATAAAAATTAATGTAGGCTTTCTGGAAGTCCAGAACCGAGTAAGCTATAGTGCTTGAAAAATAGGTAAACAGTCCCTTCTTCTGGTCATTATCAGCTGAAGAGCATGAGACATTAAATAAACAGTAATATTATGTTCAGAATACCTTGAAGATGAAAAAGACAATCAGCAGAGCATTTGCAGAAGATGATGGCAGAAGAAAAGACAACGACAGTGAGGTAAAATATCTAGAAAATAAAATCATGTAGCCGGCTTTTAGAATGGACAGATTCTGAAAGAAGCAGGTATCTTTCTATCCAAATTAAAAAAAAAAAAAAAAATTAGGGCTTTTAAAAAATTAGTTCTTTGATTTGTGTTTAAGTTAGTGGTTTTTTTCGATGGTACCGGATATATGAACCCAGGGCCCACATCCCCAGCAGAGAAGACTTTAGACATGCTTAAATTCAACTCTTCCATTTCCTCATTAACAGGTTAAGAAACTGAAGACTTAGGGATTTTTCTTTTCTTTTTTTTTTTTTTTAATTTTTATTATTTTTTTATGTGATGCTGAGGATTGAACCCAATGCCTCATGCATGCTAAGCCAGCACTGTTCCTCTGAGCCACAATCCCAGCCCCAGGGATTTTTCAAAGTTAAAACAGGGCACACCTGGGGTCCTAGTCTGTCATTCCAGGCCCTAGATCTCAACAAACATAGCCATCCTGGAATTTGAAGGGGACAAGCTCAAAAGTCTTAGGGAATTCAGGTACAAAGGCACATGCCTGTAATCCCAGCAGTTTGGGAGGCTGAAGCAGGAGGAGCTCAAGTTCAAAGCCAGCTTCAGTAACTTAGCGAGGCTGTAAGCAACCTAGGGAGATGCTCTCTAAATAAAAAAAAATAAAATTAAAAAGGGCTGGGGATGTGGGTCAGTGGCTAAGCATCCCTGAGTTGAATCCCTGGTACAAGAGAGAGAGAGAGAGAGAGAGAGAGAGAGAGAGAGAGAGAGAGAGAGAGAGAGAGAGAGAGAGAGAAGGGGGGGAGGGAAGAAGGAAGGAAGGAAGGAAGGAAGGAAGGAAGGAAGGAAGGAAGGAAGGAAGGAAGAAAGGAAGGAAGGAGGGAGGGAGGGAGGGAGGGAGGGAGGGAGAAGCTCTAGGGAAAACAATGGGGTGCTTTTTAAAAAGAATACAATGTGTTGTAGTGTCACTCAGTCCTAGAGCACCTGCCTATCGTGTGAGGCCCTGGATCTGATTTCCAGCAGCATAAGAAAGCAAGACAAAAAAAACACACAAGAAAACAAAACAATATAGTAGACTGAATCTGCTTTGTGGGGAGAAGGGTTATAAAGGACATTATTGAGATAATTTGCAAAATTTGAATTTTAAAAATAGTGTTTAATAAGCATTAAATTTTCTGAATTTGGTAACTACCGTGGTTATGGAAGGAAATTACCTTGTTGTTAGGAGACATATATTGCAATATTTAAAAAGGCGTGATGGCAGCTGGGTGCAGTAGCACACACTTTTAATCCCAGCTACTACAGAGGCTGAGGCAGGAGGATCACAAGTTTCAGCCTCAGCAACTCAGTCAGACCATGTCTCTAAATGAAGAGGAGTGGGGCCAGCTCAGTGGTAGAGCACTTGCCTCGGTTATGCAGAGTCCTGGTATGTCAAAATATAAATAAAGTCATGATGGCTAGAACTTGTCCTTAAATTATTAATTTAAAAAGCCCATCTTTTCATAGAAAAGGAAATAAAACAAATTTGATAAAAATACTAACAATTGGTGAGACTAGATAAAGAGCATACAGAGATTCTTTGAACAATTCTTGCAAATTTTCCCTAAAGTTCATTTTAAAAACTGAATATTCTATATATTTATAATTGGTCATTGATCAAAAGTATTTCTATGATTTTTTTCAACCTGCCCCCTCCCACCTCATTATTTTTTCAGTGCTGGGGATCAAACCCAGGGCCTTTTGAGTGCTAGGCAAGCATTGAGCTACAATAAGAGGTCTCCAAAATCTCTTCATTGTTTTTTAGGGGGGGAGGGGCATTCCAAGGGATTGACCCCAGAGGCACTTTACCACTGAGCTATATCCCCAATCCTTTTTATTTATCATTTAAAGACAAGGTCTCCCTAAGTTGCTGGGGGTCTTGCTAAATTGCTGAAACTGGCCTGGAACTTGCAATCCTCCCTCTTCTGCCTCCCCAGTGGGATTATAGACATGCACTATCATGCTCAGATCCTGGATCCCTTTTTGACCATCACTGGGAAGGAGAAGGTGACAAGCATCTACTTGGCACATTATGATGGACAGAAAACTCCACCAGACCAAGTGTAGACCTGTCATGGTCAGCTGAGCCCTGGTTAGAGTCAGGATCAACTAGAAATAAAGCTGTGGATGGAACTCTAGAGTTGATGGCATGAGATAAGCCAGATTCCAGAAGAATCTAGAGATGGAATACAGAAGTTTGGTAATAGTCTGAAAATGGTTTAGGAGAAGGAGGCCTGGTGGTGCAGCTCAGTGACAGAGCACTTGCCTGGCTCGTACAATGTCCTAGGTTTGATCCCCAACACCAAAAAGAAAAGAAAAGCATCAGCCAGACACAGTAGCACACACCTGCACTTTTTGCTACTTGTACAGCCGAGGTAGGAGGATCACTGGAGCTTAGGAGTTTGAGACTCGCTTAGACAACACAACAAGACCTTGTCTTGAAAAACAAACAAAAATGAGAAAAGAATCTAAGAAGACTCTCAGGCTTCAACATCATGAGGGCTATTTCCATGGTTTGTTGGTGGCACCAGGTACTGAAGCAAGAAATATCAAGAAGAGAAGAATACATGGCATGGAAGAATATTCTCCACTACTAGAAATTGCTAAATCTACCAGTCCCACCAGGTATGTTGGACACGGTGGAATGGGAAGGATGCAGGGGAGGAGCAGAAGCTTACCATTCTAAAGCAAATCAGATGAAGCCAAGATAAATTCCCCCTTGCCTTAATTTTGCCAAGGGCTAGGTTGACAAACATTTTGAGAATTTGTATACCCCTCACTAAGACTTATGTGAAGAAATAACAGAACTAAAATATACATAAATAAATAAATAAGATGCTTACACTCAGCAAGCCAGCAAGGAGCCCACTTCGGAAACCTGTCCCACCACTATGCTGGCAGCCGTGAGCACAAGATGAGCACAGACAAGGAATTAACAAGTCTACCAGGAGACAACTCTCTCACCACAGACTGCAAATACCTGTTTGAAAAAACAGAATGGTCTGGGGAGTGCACGTAACTCAGTGGTAGAGTGAACACTTAGCATGCTGTGCTGGAGAATTTGGGTTCAATTGCCAGCCCCCCGAAATAAAATAAAATGAAGGGATTCTAGGTATAAATCTACATGGAGAAAAGAAAATTCTCTGAAGTGGATTAATGTTTTTTTAAAGCAGGCATAAGGTGTAAAACACCACTTATAATATCTCTTTTCTGTTTACTAAAACACTTCATATGGGTTTGGTGTGGGAGCTGCATTATATATGTGTATATGTGTGTGTAGGCAGTATAAAGAAATGGAAAAATATGCATTAAACTGTTAACATCCCAGGGGAGAGAACTGAATTGGAGAGAAAAGTTAGAAGTAGATTAAAATGGAACCTATATTGCATTCAAATACTCTGTTTTAGTTGAATTTTACAATAAGCATACCTTCAGGTTACATGTATACATATATATGTATTTATATGTGCATATATAAAATGTATTATATGATATAAATATTGTATATTAAATATATATTATATATTTTACATATACATGTATTTACATATTTAGTTTTTATTTATTTATTGTATGTACATATATAAATATATAAAATATATGGACATATATATTTTTATATATAAATATATATTTGGGAGGCTGGGGTTGTGGCTCATGATAGAGCACTTGCCTAGCACGTGGGAGGCCCTGGGTTCGTTCCTCAGCACCACATAAAAAAATGAATAAAATAAAGGTATTGTGTCCAACTACACTAAAAAAATAAATATTAAAAATATATATGTGTATACTTTAACTCCTAAAAATTGGAAGAGAACTGTGTGAGCTGCAAGGAGAATATTTCAACAAATATTTATTCAGCAGGGTGGGGCCTGGTGGCCCACACCTGTAATCCCAGCGACCAGAGAGGTCAAGGCAGGAGAATTGCAAATTCCTGGTTAGCCAGGACAACATAGCAAAAAACTGTCTCAAAATGAATAATAAAAAAGGGCTAGGGATGCAATTCAGTAGTAAAGTATCCCTGGGTTTAATTCCCAGGAGTTTAAAAAAAATAAAAAAGTAACAAAAAAATTCATTTTCTCCTGTGCAGCAGGCACCATCAGACACTGGGGATACAGCAGGGTACAACTAGTCTCGAGGATGCTACCTTTAATGAATGTATAGTCAGGCAGCAAAGACAAACCATTAAACATGTGACCTCAGCCAGGCACAGTGGTGCAACGTGTAATTCCAGCTACTCTCAGGGCTGAGGCAGGAGGGTAGCAAGTTCAAGGCCAGCCTGGACAAGTTAGTGGAGACCTTGTCTCAAAATAAATAAATAAAAAGTGTCCTAAAGAGGGACAGTCCTAAAAGGGAGAAGCCACATGAATTGATGGGTAGATTGGCAGTAGTCCTTCCAGTGGAGGGCACTCCATGAGTCAAGGCTGGATGGAGGCTGAAAAGACCATGGAAGCTTCATGGTTAGGGTTCAAAGGGAGTGAAGCTGGAGGTCTATGCAGATCTAGGTTATGAAAGGCCACCTATGTGCCCCGCCACAGGAGGTAGATTGTGTCTTCACTGGGACCATAGATGGGTTTTAAATAAGACAGTGAAATCCTCAGATGTATCTTTCAGAAAGATCATTGTCAGCGTTCTCAATTGTGGGCTCAGACACAGGGGTGAGACCACCTGGAGAGAAAAGGGTGGAAAGGAAGCCTGAGGAGAGCAGCCTGGCTACACCAGACCAGGGGCGTTAATTCAGGCAAGAAATACTAGCAACAGAGGTGAAAAGCAGATGTCCGGCATCTACTGGAAAAGGGAACCAGCCACCATGTGTATGGCTCATAGTGTTAAGTATTCGGGCTGGGCGGCAAGTCAGTGCTGGATGGGAAGCACAAACAGGATCCCTGCAACATGCATGAAGGCAACCCTGTCCCAGCTGGGAGAACCAAAACAGGGTGCAAGCGGAGGTGACATTTGATAAACAAACCTTCAAAAGGCAAAAATGCACACGAAGGGTGATCAGTGTAGTTCAGTGGTAGAGCGCTTACCTGCCATGTGCAAGGCCCTGAGTTCAATCTCCAGCACCTAAAAAAAAAAAAAAAAAAAGAAGACAGAAAAATCCAGAAAGTGTTATGCTCAAGTTCGGGACCCCCCAAAGACCACCAGAGACCAAGACTGATGTAAGCAGCAAAGAGGCATTCATTGCGAGCTAGCTGGGTCCTCCGCACGCACACAGCAACTGGTGACACTGAGAGGCCCTGAACCCAGGGTTTGCAGCAGTTTTATACACTCTTTGGGGAAGGCAGGGACTTCACATACATCATAGCATCTCTTCACAAATCATCACACACTGTGGGAAAATCATAAAACAACTCTAAAACATGATTAGCATATCAAGTGGCGGGAAAGAGTCTGGAAAGGATTATTGGTTAGTTCAAGGGGTTGATGCGCTTAAAAACGATTGGTTTAAACCATGAGGGTGTTGCAAGGAGGGTACCTTGCCAAGTTGCAGGGCTTCTGGTTTAGATATTGGTCATCACACCTAGGTGGAGGCCATCTGGAATTTCAGATATTTTGATATCTTGGCCTATCTTAGGCAATCACCATCTGCGTTGCACAGAGCGTTCTGTGATATTTCCTGACTTCAGGACTGCAGTAGGTCAGGGGTTAAGTTTCAGAGCAAAATGAGGTCCCAAGTAAAATGAGGTTGCTTAGGTCTTTCAAAAGTAGTTCAGTAGAACTGAAGGTTGCCAGTTCAAGGCCAGCCTCAGCAACTTAGCAAGAATTATATCTCAAAATAAAAACTACAAAGAACTGGGGATGTAGCTCAGTGGTAAAGCATGCCTGGGTTCAATTTCCAGTACCAAAAAGAAAAAGAAAAAAATCGTCATTATTATCATCAGGTGTTGGGGGAAAATTGGAAAAATTGTACCTGTTGGGCTGTAAAAATTGGACAATTATGTACTTAAATTATTTAAAATATACCATGGCTGGGATGTAGCTCAGTGGTAGAATGCTTGCCTAGCATGCCCAAGACACTAGATTCAATCCCTAGCACCTAAATAAATAGAATATATCCTTATCCCTCCAAGTTTATTGTCTATACCATAAACAAAATCTTTAGCCAAGTATGCAAAGTCTTTCATTCTTTAATTCTAACCTTTTTTTTTTTTTTTTTTTTTTTTTTTGCTACCAGGATTGAATCCAGGGGTGCTTATCTATTGAGCAACATCCCCAACCCTGTTTATTTTTTTATTTTTATTTTGACACAGGGTCTTCTGTGTTGCTTAGAACCTCACTAAATGCTGAGGCTGGCCTTGACCTCAATCCTTCTGCTGAGCAGGTGGAATTACAGGCATACCTAGCTCCAACCCAACTTTTAAGAAGCTGAAATTTCATTCACTCACTACAGGATATCCTTCCCTTTCCCCTCACCCCTTGGTAACCAGTGGTTTTAATCTCCCACCTCTTGAATAGAAAATTCAAAATGCCTTGGCTGAGGGGATCAGATAATTAACATAAAGGTATTAAAATACAGGATAATGATAACATCTATCACTTGGTGGTGCCCTGCAATTATGCTAAGCAAATTACTCATTAGCAACACATAAGGTGGATTGTTTATTTTTATTCCAAGGAAAGCAATTTACCCAAGGTCAGGGCTCTGAGGTAGGAGGTAGGACTTGTACTTGTTCTGAAGGCCTTGTGATTAATCTACCATTTTCTTTGTTATTGCTGGTAGAGCCTCAATGACTTCAAAATTTGGATTTTATTCTGAAGGCAATGGTGATCCCAACTTTAGTTTGGAGGAGGGAGGATCCCAACTCCATTTGCAGACAAGCTTAAATTCACATTTCTCTGAGGCACCGGGTACCTTTAGGGTGACAAGGCAAGTTAAAACTGGTAAGTTAATTATAAGCAAAGGGGGTCTGAGCAGGGAAGTGACATAGTCAATTACTAGGCACCTGTTCTATGAAAGGCCACTTCCCCAGGCACGAGACAACATAAGAGTTGCATAAATCTAAATGATTTTCCTGCCTTCGGCAAGTTTATGGTCCAGTGAGAATGGGAAGCCACATGCACATTTCAACAAAAATGAGATAGAATCTGACAAAAGTCAAACGAGTCCTTGAGAAACGGGCCAAATTTGCACTGCAGTAGGCCGAAAGGCCTGGGGGCCAGGCTGAATGGTCCAAAGTTCAACCCCGGATCACAGTTTCCTTTCACTTTCACTATCCTTAAACACTAATTGAAGGTAATTAAGAACTCAAGCACTTCTCCACCAGAAATTTGCATTGTCTTTCATATTAACTTTTCCAAGGAACCAGAAATCTCTGGTTCAAAACATGCCCTTTGGGTTCAAGGTGTAGGTCACTGTTACAATGCACGACCAAGGCCCTGGTCTTCATCCCCAGCACAAGCCATTGTCTATACCATAAACCATACATACCTCCCTCAAACCACTCTACCATTTTATGGAGTTACCCCAGGTTGGCTTCATCTGATCTTGGCCTCCCATAGATTCTAGCAGCTACAATATAATTTTCATCTACAAAAGTCCAAAGAAAGATTGAACTTTGGGGCATTGCCTGGGTGTAAAACTTGGACAGGATGAATAAGTTTTTGAAAAGTTTTTAAAATTTTTTTTTTTTTTTTTTTTTTTTTTTTTTGGTACCAGGAATTGAACTCAAGGGCACTCAACCACTGAGCCACATCCCCAGCCCTATTTTGTATTTTACTTAGAGACAGAGTCTCACTGGGTTGTTTAGCACCTCACCATTGCTGAGGCTGGCTTTGAATTCTTGATCCTTCTGCCTCAGCCTCCCGAGCTGCTGGGATTACAGGCGTGCGCCCAATTTAAAATCTTTATCACTTTTTAAGGAAAAAAAATAAAAAGATATGCTTAACTATTTTGTTTTGGTTTTGACTTTATTATAAAAGTAATGCAATGATCAGAGAGAAAGGAAAATAAGGGAGTGGGAAACTCATCAATATAGAGGAAAGATTAGAAGACTAAAGGTAGTTGAGAGGGAGGAAGGAGGGATAGGAAAAGCGAAGAACAGTGGAATGAATCTGACCAAACTTTCAAATGTACATACATGAATTTAACATCGTGAATCCCAACATTGAGTATATTTACAAGATACTAATTTTATTTTTTTTTTTTAAGAGAGAAAGAATTTTAATATTTATTTTTAGTTTTTGTCGGACACAACATCTTTGTTTGTATGTGGTGCTGAGGATCGAACCCGGGCCGCATGCATGCCAGGCGAGCGTGCTACCGCTTGAGCCACATTCCCAGCCCAAGATACTAATTTTAAAAAAACTATAAATAAATTGCAGAAAAATCACTAGACAAGTGGATGGGGCAGGGTCTGGGGACTGAGTTAGAGCAAGTTACATTCCATGTTTTTGTGATTATGTCAAAATGTGTCCTAATTTTTTTTGTATAACTAAAAGGAATCAATTAAAATTAACAACAACAAAAATAAATAAATAAATAAGGAAAAAAGTAATTCAATGAAAAAATGAAGAGTACTAAAGAGAATAGATTCTCCATAACCCCAACCTCCAAAGAAAATTAGTTAGCAGTGTAGATAGATAAGCCATTTCTAACTTCTGACTAACTTTTACACTGCTAAATAAGAGAGATTATATTCATCCACACACATAAAAAATAAAACTATAAATAAAATAAGCCAAACTCAGAAACTCAAAGGTCACATGGTTTCTCTTTATGCAGAAGTTTGAGAGAAAGAAAGAAAAATAAAATTGGGGGAGAGAAAACAGTGTATCATGAAAATCATACAGAGACCAGTGGAGTAGAGGGAAGGGACTAAGGGTGGGGAGGAGGAGAGGAAAAGGGAAATACTGGGCAATGATGTTCAATGACATTGGCCACATTATATTGTTATGTTGTGTGCATATGTGAATATGTAGCAACAAATCCCACCATTATGTACAACTATAATGCACCAATAAAAAATAAAAATAGCCAGGTGCAATGACATACACCTGTAATCCCAAAAAATCCAAAGACTGAGGCAGGAGGGTGGCAAGTTCAAGGCCAGCCTCAGCAACTCAGTGACAACTTAAGCCACTTAGCAAGATCTTGACTATCTCAAAATAAAAAATTAAAGAAAGGCTAGGGTTGTAGCTCAGTGGTAAAGTGACTCTGACTTCATGTTCTACCTCTGTCTCTTCCTTTTACACATTTTTCCTTTTTTTTTTTTTTTTTTTGGTGCTGGAGATTGAACCCAGAGCACTTAACCACTGAGCAACATCTCCAGCCCTTTTGAATTTTGAGGCAGGAACAGAGTCTTTCTTAGCTGCCCAGTCTCAGCCTCTCTGGTTGCTGGATTGCATGTGTGAACCACCATGAACAGCTGAGACCCTCATTTTAAAATCAAACTCCACATCAATAGATCATTACTTCAGTGGTTTACTCATATGTGGATTTACTTATTCATTTATTTCTATTTCCAAAATTATTGCTTAACATATGTGTACATATTTGCACACTTGCGCTGATAATTTTATGATTTCTTTAAAAAAATGCTCAAAGAATGTCTACATTTTTATTTGAGTCAATATTGCCAACTTTTTTTTTGGGGGGGTGGGTACCAGAAATTGAATTCAGGGGCACTCAACCAGTGAGCCACATCCCCAGCCCTATTTTGTATTTTATTTAGAGAAAAGATCTCATTGAGTTGCTTAGTGCCTTGCTTTTTTGCTGAGGTTGGCTTTGAACTCTGTATCCTCCTATCTCAGCCTCCAGAGCCAGTGGGATTACAGGTGTGCACCACCATGCATGGCTCAATATTGCCCACTTTCACTGGGCTTAGTAGCACACACCAGTAATCCCCCCTACTCTGGAGGCTGAGATAGGACGATCTTGAGTTCAAAGCCAACTAATTAATAATAATAATAATAATAAATATATCTCCATTGTTTTCTCTAAAAGCAACACTAATCCCACCCCTCTTTACATATATACAAATGCCCATTTCTCCATCACCTCCCCAAGCAGTTATTATCAATAGTTCACCTCGGATACTGGAAGTAGACCAATCAACGCATTCCAGAGGGGCAAGGACACATAGTAGCCATTTCAGAAATATTCTTGAATCCTGCAGCCCCAGGGAGCAGTAACATTGGTAGGAATGATTGGGTATTTTCATAAGATAATTAATCACATTGTTTCCTACCTCTTTTGCCCTCCACCTAAAATAAAAACAAAACCTCCTTAATCAGTGCCATCTTAGCTAGGCATGGTGGCACACACCTGTAATCTCAGAAATCTGGGAGACAGAGTCAGGAGTATTCAAAGTTCAAAATCAGCCTCAGCAATTTAACCTGTGCCATCTTGCAATATCACCCATAACACATAGATTCAAGTTGTCGTGTTTTTAGTTAAAATCTGGGCATCAGACTCAGAATAAGCTCAGAATCTAAGATTGATGAAGGTCTATAGTTTTAGTTAGGAGACTGAAGAAGAAAAAAGATCAAAATCAATGGAGAAATGTTTTTTTTGTTTGTTTGTTGGCAGTGCTCAGGATGGAACTCAGGATGTTGCTTCTGCTAAGCAATGGCTCTACCACTGAGTACCCATCCAGAGCCGGATAAATGTTTCCTCTGGGAAATTATAAGGTCCTACTTTGGAGATATTTATTTGGAAATTCTCCTGTGTTCAGCTGGAGAATTTACAGCACTTTAGAAACTTCTCTTGGGTTACTACATAGAATACATGGTCCTCAGACAAGATGAGTACTTTTGTGGTTAATTAAGCAGTGCTAGAAATTTCTAAAGGGTAGCTTTTCTCTGAGAAATCACTCTTGCCTCTAATGCAGAAGCTATGGCTGTGAGCCACCAACACTCGACAGTCACACAGACACTCTGTGCCTAGGGGCCCCAAGGTGGCAGAAAGAAAGTACAATGGAAGAGGTCATCCAGACTGATGTCTGTGTTTGGGTTACACCTTGGCCCTGGCTTGTTATGTAACCCTGGACCAGCCTCTTTATATTTCCAGACCTCTTTCTTGAAAAGCCAAGGCATGAACAGGATTGTTCCTACGGTATTTTTTCATTCTAAAATTGTCTGCTTTTAAATAAAAGTAACTGATTTGCTCCACTGAATTCTATTTTTGTGTAGCTATATGTCATATAGCTATGTATTCCTCAGAGTGAACATCAACTGTAGTAATTGGTTATTAAGCCTTTAGATTAGAATAATTCCAGATTACTGCACTTCTATGATTTGAGAGGTGATTTATTTAAGAAGTCATTTTTCAGAATGTGGGAACTGAATCATAAGCCTACATCATCCCTGTGAAACCTTAAGATGATGAGATACAACCTTTCTATTCTTTTTCCTTTAAAAAAAAAAAAAGTTACAGATTTGCAAATCTTGGTACATAATGAACTAATAAAGAGCCCAGAGGATAGGATCTATTTCTTTCTCCCAATTTTGCTGTGAACGTAAAACTGCTCTACAAAATAATGGGGATTTTTTTTATTCTTCTTCTTATTATTGCAGCAATGGGGACTGAACTCAAGGCAAGTACTGCACCATTAAAGTACCACCCCCCCAAATAATGTAATTTTCTTTCCACAGTTTTATTAGTTTGTTATAATTATACATAATGGTGGGATTCATGGTTACATATTCATACCTGCACACAATGTAACAATATAATTTGGCCAATTATCGTTTTCCAGTTTTTCCTTTTCTCTCCCGCTCCCTCCCCCTGGTCCCTTTCCCCAACTCTATTGATCTCTCTTTCATTTTCATGAGACACCCCACCCCTGGTCTTTCTTTTCCTTTTTCCTCTCTGGCTTCCACATATGAGAGAAAGCATATGACCCTCAGCCTTCTGAGTTAGGCTTATTTTGCTTATTTGAGAATCTTGTTATCAAATTTCATCCACAAAATAATGTAGTTTCAAAAATATGTCTTTAGCTTTTGCATCATATTGTACCATAAACATATACAAGTTTTATTTGTCATTAAAAAATAAACACACACACACATATATATATATATATTTAAAATGTATCCTCCTTGGGAAAAGCTACCCAACAGTCTGTTTGACCACCTGGCCCTCAACACTACCAGGTACTATTTATTTTCCTTGTTTCAGGTGTGCCGTGCATCTCTCCCCTGCTAAGGAAAGACAGCTACTCCTCCATCACATATCTCACTTGCAGGTTCATTTCATTAGATTTCATGAAGGACAAATATCACTGTATCCATTTTGGGATGATAAGTCTTCAGAGCCTCCAGATGTCCTTTTAGTAACACTGGACCCTGAACCCAACAGGTCTTTCTCGCCATTGTGTTACTATCTCCTAGAACAGGACAGGACAGAGTAGATGTTCATACAAATTCATGAAGGATATTATGGTGTTTTTTTTTGTTTGTTTGTTTGTTTGTTTGTTGTTTTGGAGGGGGTTGTACTGGAGATTGAACCCAGGGGCACTTTGCCACCAAGCTACATCCCCAACTATTTTTATTTTTGATTTTGAGACAGGGTCTTGCTAAATTATTGAAAGTTTTACTAAGTTGCTGAAGTTGGTCTTGAAATTGTGATCCTCCTGCCTCAGCTCGGATTACTGGCATGTGCCACTGCACACAGCTAAGTATAATTATCTTTAAAATAAATGTTCTGCCAGATGCTGAAGATTGTAAGTTCAAGGTCAGCCTCAGCAACTTAGCAAGGCTTTAAGCAACTTAGTGAGACCCAGTCTCAAAATAAAAAATAAAAAGGACTTGGGGGTGCTGGAGTTGTGGCTCAGTGGCAGAGCCCTTGCCTCACATGTGTGAGGCCCTGGGTTTGATCCTCAGCACCATATAATACATACGTACATACATACATACATACAGGTGTTGTGTCCATCTGCAACTAAAAATATTACAAAAAAATAAAAAATAAATAAAAGGACTAGAAATGTGAGTCAGTGATTAAGGATCCCTGGGTTCAACCTCTAGAATTATAATAATAAAATAAATGTTCTTATCCTTAATTTCCTAACCTAATATCTGACTCAGAAATATTTAAGTCTGTGAAGAATGAAATATACTATGAGAAAAAAGGAGAGAAGGGGAACTGTAAATATCAAAGTTAATAAATCAAACCATCTCATCTATTATAGAATATTAAGTAAGCTTTCACTATGAGAAGCTACTAAGGCAAGAATAAAATAACCGTTTCGTTTTTAATCATTTTTAAAAATCATTTTAATTTTTAAAAATAATTATTCTTGAATTATTTAAATTAATTATTTCACAAGGATGAATTTAGTATCAGAAACTTGCAAGAATCTCATTTGCTATGCAGTCTGAGATACTCTCTACAAAGTCAAATATTTGTCAGTAACTTGAAGCACACACCAAGTGTCAAATTTTGAAAAGAAAAACTTTCACAGGTTATCAGAAAAACCATAGTTGTGATTTCCTAGAAAATCCTGGGAACTTTTAGCTATGGGCACCAAAATATGTCCCAGAGTGCTCCTGGTGGGGTGGGGAATGGGGGCAGGGGGCAGTGGTCAGGATGCTATGAATTCCTTAATGTTCACCAAGAACCTCTATGGCAGGAATGATTGATGGGTGATATATAATTAATTTCACTTGACAAGCATAAAGGAAAAATTTTCCTGAGCCACTGTAACCTGAGCTAATGAAACCCTATTTAACCAAGGGTGTGTATTTAGACTGGATCTTACCTTAGTGACTTAGCCATTAGGAGGAATTCATTGTTTACCTTTAGGATTCTTATCAGTACTTAGACTCTGTTTGCATGTGATTTTCACCTGATTGCTCAACATGCTTACCATTATGTGATTTGGAAATAAGTGAAAACATTGCAAGATCACAAAAAGCTAATCTCGACTATTTAATCTCCTTCAGACTTTATGATTTTCGCTTCTCTTTCAGGATGCATATGGCTGTCTCTAGAAAGATTCTGTGAACAAACAAGACACCTGTTTCAGGTCTTGTAAAATACTAGATCTTTCTGTTTCCTGTAGGAGTTTTGGAGTTTTGAGCCAGGACTTCATGCTTCAACATCCTGCCCCAATCCCTTCTCCCATCCCACAGTGGAAGCCAAATGCCCTGGCATCTGCTGCTTGTAGGATGCCCCTCTGGAGAATGTTTCAGAGAAGAGAATGAGCTCCAAGAATTCACGAGGAACTTCTGGGAGAACTGCAGTTGGTTAGCCCTGGGCAGGGTTCTAGGAGGTCTAGATTCTGGTTGGGTTTTGCTGTATCCATAGGATTGGATGAGCGACCCAACTTTTATGAACTCGCATTTCCTCATTTGCACAAGCACAGAATTAAAATAGACGACCTCCAAAGTCTGTTTTTTAGATCAAAAATTCTGGGGCTGGGGTGGTGACTCAGTGGTAAAGCACTTGCCTAGCACACATGAGGCACTGGGTTCGATCCTCAGCACCACATAAAAAAATAAATAAATAAAAATAAAAATAAAGTTATATTAGATGGAAAATTCTCCAACTCAGATGAAATCCTCAGGAACATTAGTGGCAAGAAGACCCAAGATGTGCTTCACAGCTAGAGAACCTACTGAATCTCAAAAAAAAAAAACTGGTATTAATCCCACCCAGTCCTTCTCTTTGAAAACTGAAAAACAAAAGTGTAGACTCAACCCTCTTTAAGCCCTCCTCAAAATAAAGGAGCTGGATCCATCAGGTAAGGGCATTTGTCTTTCCCCCAGATGACTGGAGCTCTGGTTTTTATTTCCATGGTGAAATAGTCGTGCCACGCGGAAGTCTTTCTGAATAATTAGGGGGCAGCAGAAGCTGAACATCAAAAGGGTTGATTCTGTGAGCCTTTGGATTTGGCAGCCTGGAGAACCCTCCAAACACAGAGACCTAGTGTGGGGCTGCAGTGATGTCATCCAGTGCCTGGGGCAGGTCACAAGTCCCAGCACAGTCTTTACTTGTCCCCACCCAAATGTCCCGTCCTCTGCCAGGTATACTCTCAGGGGTATGGAAGGTCTGTGGTGAGGGAGGAGAGAACACACTGGGAACAGCTCCCTCAACCCTGCCTGCCTGGAGCCACGTGACAGCCTGCTTCCCTTTGATCTCCTGGCTGAGGAGGGTTTTTTAATGTCTACTTAGCCTGCACCTCTCAACACCCTTGGAACAGCCTCCTCTCTTCCATCCCTCGGCCTTCCTTGGGAACCCTGGCTCCCTGCCCCTTGCACTCTTTCGCCATTTGGGGGTTACCTCAAACCAAACATGAGAGTCAGGTGCTGATTTTCCTTTCTGCCTTCTCCCGGCATCCATTCCCACTACCACACCCATCTTGGGTCAATCTTCCCAAAGATTTCCTCTATGTCATTTATCAGCTTAAAAATTCCACAGCCACCCTGTTTCCTAGTAAACTAAATCCAAATTTCTTAGCCCAACATTTAACGTTCTTTGTTAGCAACCCTGCCTCTAAGTTCTCACTGCATATTCCAGTGACACCAACTCAAATGGAAAATCTTCCCAAAGCAGCAGATACTTACCCTTCTGCATGTTTTGCCCACCCTACACACTCACATTCGAACACACAGCTCACTGGTCCTGCAAAATGCAGCTGAGTATCTCCACCTTGGGAAATCTACCCATTAGTTCTCAAATCCAAAGTCTTTTCTCCCAGATTCCCTTAATCTGGATCATATTTGCTTGAAAATATTCAGCAGTTTTTAGTTAAGATCACAGTCACTTTTCCACAAGTTTCTGCTCTATTAGGTTGTATGTTTTGCAACAGTAAAGGATTAGTGACAGTTACCTATGTTTTATCCTTATGTATCTGGAGGAAAATGAATGCTGCACAGTAGGTTTGCAATGAATGTCCAGTAGGTCAACCAGATACTGCAGACTCACCATTGCACTCTTCTGGGTTGCCAAGGGGCATAGGAGATGTGAGTTCCAGAAATTGGAATCCACAAGTTGGAAATAGTATGTTTCGCCTTTTTTTTTTTTTTCTTTTCTTTTTGCAATACTGGGGATCAAACCTTAAAACACTTGGGGCAGGAACTGTACCATTGAACTACAGCCCCAAAGCTGTTTCACCTTCTCTCTCTCTTTTTTTTTTTTTTTGGAATTGGATGGGGATTAAACCCAGGGGTGCTTAACCACCAACCTACATCCCCAGTACTCCCCCATCCTTTCTTAGTCCTTTTAATATTTTATTTTGAGACAGGGTCTCACTAAGTTCTCAGGACTTTGCTAAGTTGCTGAACTGAGGTTGGCCTTGATCTTGTGGTCCTCCTGTCTCAACCTCTCCAGCAGCTGGGATTACAGGCGGGTGCCATTGCCCCCAGCTCTGTTTCACCTTCTTAAAGGGCAAACTTTTTTCCACTGAGTGATAAACTGTCCTTCAAAAATCAAGAGGTTACATCTAAAATCCTTTGTAGTATCACAGAGTCTTAGAAGAATCTAAGGAAACATATGGACCCTCTCCATTAAAATACACATGAGCAAGGGGCTGGAGATACAGCTCGTTGGTAGAGTGCTTGCCTTTCATGCATAAGGCCCTGGTTCAATACCCAGCACCAAAAGACTTTTGGGGCTGGGGTTATGGCTCAGTGGTAGAGAGCCTCCTTCACACGTGTGGGGCACTGGGTTTGATCCTCAGCACCATATAAAAATAAATAAACAAAATAAAGGTATTGTGTCCATCTACAACTAAGAAAAAAATTTTAAAAAAATACACATGAGGGCTGGGGATGTGGCTCAAGTGGTAGCGCACTCGCCTGGCATGCGTGCAGCCCGGGTTCGATTCTCAGCACCACATACCAACAAAGATGTTGTGTCCGCCGAGAACTAAAAAAAAATAAATATTAAAAAATTCTCTCTCTCTCTCTCTCTCTCTCTCTCTCTCTCTCTCTCTCTCCCTCCTCTCTCACTCTCTCTTTAAAAAAAAATACACATGAGCACATCTAAATATTTAAGTAAATTTTAACATTTTTATTTGATGATAATTTCAAATTTTAAAAATGACAAAAATTAAAATAGTAGAAGAAATATCCAGGGCTGGGGATATAGCTCAGTGGTGGAATCTGTCATGTGCAGGGCTCTGGGTTTAATCTCCAGGACTACAAAAAGAAAAACAAAATCAAACAATAACAAAACTCCATACACTTCTTAGTGCCAAATTCACATATTACTATCATTTGTTTTATCATTTTTTTCTTTGATTAATATTATTTCTTCTTTTTTTTTTCATTTGCCCATGGCTTCCACCTATTAAGTGAGCACTCTACCACTGAGTTATAGTCCCAGACTTATTTATTTATTTGTTTGTTTGTTTGTTTATTTTTGGTAGGAAGTTGAGTATAGGGATTCTATACCACTGAGCTACAGACACAGACCTTATTTTATTTTGAGACAGGGTCTCCCTGATGAGGCTGGCCTCAAACTTGAGATCTTCCTGCCTCAGCCTCCCAAATAGCTGTGATTACAGCCACCACATGCAGCTTAATATCACTTATTTTATTACTTAGTCATATTATTTTTATCAGAATCACATATATAGCCAGGCACAATGGCACATGCCTGTTATCCCAGTTACTCTGGAGGCTGAGGCAGGAGGATTGCAAGTTTAAAGCCAGCTTCAGCAAAACGGGACACTAAGCAACTCAGTGAGACCCTGTCTCTAAATAAAATACAAAATAGGGCTGAAGATGTGGCTCAGTGGTCTAGTATCCCAGGGTTCAATCTCTGGTACCCACCCCCCACAAAAAAAGCATCATGTATGTATAATTCAGTGTGTGTGTGTATATATATGTCTACAACTTTTCCCCTAAACTATTCAAGGGTTAATTACACATATTAAGGTCCTTGAGCCCTAAATACTTTAGCGTGTGTATTTCCTAAGAATAAGAATAGTCTATGTGATCACAGTACAGTTGTCACTTCATACATTTATAAATTTTTAATCTAGTCCATCATTTTTATTTCATTAGCAGAAAGGGGAGATGTTTTCACCACTGGGTTTAAACCTGGGACCTTGCACATGCTACACAAGTACTTTACCACTGAGCTACAACCCCACCCCATGCCAATTGTGTTAGTAGATCTAATGATATACTTCATAGAATTTTTTTGTCCTTGAATACAGGATCCAGTTACAAGGGTATATCCCCCATGGTGGGATTAATGTCTTTAAAGAAGAGGAAGAAACGTAGCCCCCTTTCACCCCCTCTCTTTCCTGGTCAACTGCAGATACAAAGAAAAGATGGTGATCAGTAAATGGGGAAATGGACCCTCATCAGAACTGACGTGCTGGCACCCAATCTTGGAATTCCAGCATCCAGAAGCATGGGAAACAACTGTTATTTAACCCAGCCAGCCAATGGTATTTTGTTCTCACAGCTCTAACAATTCAGGGGTCCTACCAGGTGTGCACCGATAATCCCAGCAGCTCTGGAGGTTGAGGCAAGAGGATTGCAAATTCAAGACCAGTCTCAGCAACTTAGTGTGGTCCTGTCTCAAAATAAAAAATAAAAAGACTGGGGACTGGGGTGTGGCTCAGTGGTTAAATACCCCTGGGTTTAATCCCCAGTACCAAAAAAAAAAAAAAAATAGAGTCCCCTTCTTCTCCATATGAATAATTTCATACTGGTAAAGTAGGGCCATGTGTGCCCAAGGATCCAAACTGAGTAATTCCCTGGGAAAACACTCAACTATGCTCTCGTCTTTAGATGGGAATGACTGCGACTTTGATATCTGATTTGTTTATATTTCTAGTACTGAGGATTAAACCCAGAGTCCCTTTACCACTGAGGCACATTCCTGGTCCCTTTTTTTTTTTTTTTTTCTTTTCCACAATTTTGAGACAAGATCTTGCTAAATTGCCGAGGCTGGCCTCAATTGCAATCTTCCTGCCTCAGCCTCCAGAGTTGCGGGGATTACAAGCGTGTACCACCATACCAGGTTCTACACCAGTATCTGTACCTATAACAGGAACCATAGTACCAATAAAACTTATAGTGTTGTGAAGCTTAACAGATGACTACAAGGTGCCCGGAACATATAGGCACTATACAAATGATAGCTGCTGTAGACAGAATACAAAGTCTACCATGTCAAGGGTTTTGCTCCTTGGCATAATCCTATTGCCTAGAATACTGTCCTGCACAGAGTAAGGATGATACTTCAAGCAGGGACTCATGATAGCTACGAAGTCAGAAAAGGCCTCAAATTCCAGCTGATGTATAATTTCTTACTGGGCTTGACATTGCCCACAGCTGGCTGAGAGAACTCCTCACCAGGGGTTTCCCAAGTGTATAATGGGAAGTATCCACCAGTGTAGTGTCATCTCGAGTACGTTCACTGCCCTGGGAATCCTTTGCCTGCTCATCCCTCCTGTTGTGGTTTAAATCTAGAATGTCTCCCAAAATGTGTTGAAGACTTGGTCCCAGGTTCTACAGCAGGACTCAAGAGTGGAACTTTGGATTATGAAGGCTCTGACCTCATCAATGGATTGATTTATTGGTGGGTCCATAATTTGATGCGCTACTGAGAGGCGATGGAGAATTAAGTGGTAAACCTGATCAAACGGAGTGAGCTATGGGGATGTGCTTTGGGGGACTATATCTTGCTCCAGGGCCCTACTTTGAGTTCTTTCTCTCTTTTTTTATGTAAATTTTTTTTATTTATACATGACAGCAGAATGCATTACAATTCTTATTACATACAGAGAGCACAATTTTTCATATCTCTGGTTGTATACATGTTATATTCATACCAATTCGAGTCTTCATACAGGGACTTTGGATAATAATGATCATCCCATTCCACCATCATTAATGACCCCATGCCCCTTCCCTCCCCTTCCCTTTTTATATTTGATCTTTTTTTTTTTTTTTTGGTGGCACTGGGGATTGAATTCAGGACCTTGTGCATGTGAAGCAAGCACTCTACCAACTGAGCTATATCCCCAGCCCTTATATTTGAATTTTGATACAAGGTTGTGCTAAGGCGCTTAGGGCCTCACAAAATTGCTAAGGCTGGCCTCCAACTTGTGATCCTCTTGCCTTGGCCTCCAAAGTAGAGTAGCTGGATGATGTGATGATGAAAATGTGTTTTCACAGGCTTACTTGAAATCTGTCTATTTTCTTTGATCAGGAGTCTGTATAGTTCTCTTGCCCATTTCTGAGTCAAGTTGTTATTTTTCTTATTATTGAGTTTTAAGAGTTATTTGTGTATTTTGGATAACATCACTTTATCAGGTTTGTCTTTTGCAAATATTTTCTTCCCATCTGTGGCTTATCTTTATATTTTCCTAAGGAAACTGCCTTTTTAAAACCAGCTCCTTCACACATACAATAAAGTTTGAAAGTCACTGTCAATTGAGGATTGAGGAAATCTTTTCTTTAGCTATCAAAGCGTAACAATGTACTTTTTTTGGGTATCAGGGATGGAACCCACGGGCGCTTAGGGCGCTTAACCACTGAGCCACATCCTCAGCCCTATGTTGTATTTTATTTAGAGATAGGGTCTCATTGAGTTGCTTAGGGCCTCACTTCTGCTGAGGCTGGCTTTGAACTTAGGATCCTTCTGCCTCAGCCTCCTGAGCCACTGGAATTACAGGTACACACGACCACATTAGGCTAACAAAGTACTATAATTAACAAAAGTTATGTATGTATAATAAATTTAACTGCAATGAGCATGCGAACACACACACAAATACCTTTAATGGCTCTTAGCTAGATTCGTGAAAAGGAACAGAGCACTAGAAAAGTCAGAAGAGCCAGGCACAGTGGTGGAAGCCTGTGATCTCAGTGACTCAGGAGGCGGAGAAAGGAGGATCACAAGTTGGAGGCCAGCCTCAGCAATTTAGCAAGAAACCTCAGCAACTCAAAATTAAAAATAAAGAAGGGGGCTGGGGATGTTGTTCGGTGATAAAGCACCATTGGGTTCAATACCCAGTACCTCCCACCCCAAAAAACAAAAGAAAGAAGACAAGAAACCTGAGTTCTAAAGGGACCTCTGCTACCCTATGAACTTGGACAAGTCTTCCCCCCATCTCCAGATCCCAGTTTCCTTGTGTATAAAATGATGAGAATGAGTGAGATGAGATATAAAATTCCCTCTGGTTTCTGGGCACAGTAGTGCACTCCCGTAATCCCAGCAATTTGGGAGGCTGAGATAGGAGTATCACAAGGCTGAGGCCAACCTCAACAGCTTAGTGAGTCTCTCAGCCACTTAGTGAGACTTTGTCTCAAAATAAAATAAATAAATAAATAAATTAAAAGGGCTGGGAATATAGCTCAGTGATAAAGCACCCCTGGGTTCAATCCCAGTGTCTAAATAAATAAATAAATAAATAAGATTCTCTCTGTTCCTGTGACTGTCTTTTCCATCAGAGCCTACACAAGGAGTTTATTTCTGTCAATGAAAATCCTGAGTAAACATGGGTGGTACATGTCAATAAGAAATGCCTTTGATTTGGCATCTTGTAGACCTTGGATCACAATCTTCTGAGTCAGGATATAATACAGCCTTGGCTCATGCATGAATTAAGCAAGGTTAGCTTCCCCCACCAAAGTGCCACCGTGGTCGGTAAAACAAACCCAGATTGATAATGGCTAAATTTAAATGAGAAAGTGTGTGTGTACATATACACAATTACATGTAGGGCAGAACAGAGAGAATTTCAGACTCAACAGACTTTGTAAATGCAAGGAGAAACAAAAATAGAAACCATCAAATAGCCAGATGGCTGAGCTTTCTATTTTGAAACATATCGTGAGTTCTGTGGGAGTACATCCATGAGGAGAAGTAAGAAAAAATGTGGCAACCTTTCGTGTTTCAGTTTTTTAAACAAAACCATATCACACCTGGTGTCAAATAGCACATAGATGAAGCCAGACAGGTGACTATGGCCAAGACGGTGGGGCCAGCCTTTAATATTACACGGGGAATCAAGGTACTCATCAAATGTCCTTCCTGCTCGAAACTGCAAGTCACTTACAGAGACTGTCATATTTCCAAGAAAGACCTAAAAGAGTGGGGGAAGCCACCTCCCCCCGCCCGCCACGTTGCCACACTCAGCTTCTTTTCAAATGCCCTGGTACAGACGCGGCGCAGCCACACAACGTGACAGAACAAACACATCCGTGGGTCATCGATGAGCCGAACTCTGGGAAACACCCAAGAAAATGTGTTTGGAAAGGGAGCGCACAGTTTGGAAGAATTTGAGAGGAACTCACGAATCAGCTAACCCAGTCGAAAGATTACTCACTTAAGAATGATATAATGACTTTCAGTTTGCTTAAAGCCCAGGGAAAAGTTGACACAGTGATTAAAGGAAAAGGGGTGGAAAAAAATTGAGTTACATTCTACCGACGAAATTCAGGCTGTTCCGAGGAGTAGGCCCAGGGCTTATTTGAGGAAAGATTATCTTGACAAATTGGATAAACATTTTCTGCATGACAGGTCGCTGATGGAGAGTCTGTTCTGCAAGCACACCTGGTGGTGGCTGGCTTAGTGTTTGACCAAGGTGTTCAGCTCTCCCCAGTTCTCCCAGGGGCTTTGTTTACCGTTTGGCAGGTAGAGGCAGAGCCAGGGTAGGCCTTGGTAACGGTTGTTGGGCTCTGCAGATGTCTTACCCCACCCCAACCCCACCCCCAGCTCCCCATTGGGGTTAAAACAACTCTTGGCTAGACCAGTCCACAAAAGCCAGCACCAGACTTTAACAAACAGTTCACGCTTAAGGAGGGCTGCAGTCTCATGTCCCTAAGGCAATAAAAATGGCAAAGGCAAATACATGCATGGTCACCCCCCCTCTTCCTTGGCTTCCTTCCATAGTCAACTTGGGATGGAGAGGTCAATCCAACCCAGGGAATGTCTATGGATGCAAACTGGGATGGAGACACATTTCCAGCACACAAAGCATCCTGGTACCAGGATGGAGAAAATGTGCATTTGGTGTTTTTCCACTCATCCCAGGCTCACCAGGACCTAAGTGACTGTAGGTGATGGAGAATCGGTGGCTTCCCATAGGACTTTACGGAGCCTCTGTATTCTCAACTCTATCTATGGGTCTGCCTGTGGGCGTTTCAAAAGTATCTTTGCTATGACTTGGCATCCTTAAAAAGCAATCACTTCCTGGAGGCAGAAATTTGAGGAATGGCTTCCCAGAGTCACCATATATTTTCCAGCTCTGCTTCATCCTTCTGGGAAGCACTTAGACAGAAATGTCATTGGACAACGTAGGGATTGCCACTGCATTTAGAGCCCCCCAACGTAAGAGGAACAGCTTAACGTCACTTTGCATTCTGCTATGTCAATTTGGTTCAATCAAAACATTCAGCCTTTGGTTTTTTAGAATTGGCTTATTTTGCTTAGCATAATATTCTCCAGCTCCATCATTTATTGACAAATGCCATAATTTCATTCTTCTTTAAGGTTGAGTAATATTCCATTGTATATATATATAAAACATTTTCTTTATCCATTCGTCTGTTGAAGGGCACCTAGGTTGGTTCCACCGTTTGGCTATTGTGAATTGAGCTGCTATAAACAATGCTGTGGCTGGGTCACTGTAGTATGGTGATTATAAATCCTTTGGGTATAAATCGAGGAGTGGGATATCTTCCCCAGCCCTTTTTTATTTTTTATTTTGAGACAGGGTCACACTAAGTTGCTTAGGGCCTCCCTAAGTTGCTGAGCCTAGCCTCAAACTTGTGATCTCCCTGCTTCAGCCTCCTGAGTCACTGGAATTATAGGTGTGCACCACAAAGCAGGGCTTACCTTCACTTTAAAGATGTGCAATCTACAGACACAGTAGCACAGCCTTTAATCCCAGTAACTCAGGAGACTGAGAAAGGAGGAACCCAAGTTTGAGGCCAGCTTGGGCAATTCAAGTCACTAAGCAACTTTGCGTGTTCCTCTCTCAAATTAAAAAAATAAAATAAAAAATAAAAAAGCCAAAGGATGTGTCTCAGTAGTTAAGCCCCCTGGATTCAATCCCTGGTATTAAAAACAAACAAAGGGGGGCTGGGGATGTGGCTCAAGCGGTAGCGTGCTCGCCTGGCATGCATGCGGCCCGGGTTTGATCCTCAGCACCACACACAGACAAAGATGTTGTGTCCACCAAATACTAAAAAATAAATATTAAAAAATTCTCTCTCTCTCTCCCAATCTCTCACTCTCTCTCACTCTTTCTTTAAAAAAAAAAAAAAACAAAAAACAAAGGGCTGGGGATGTGGCTCAAGCTGTAGCGAGCTCATCTGGCATGCTTGCGGCCCAGGTTCGATCCTCAGCACCACATACAAACAAAGATGTTGTGTCCGCCGAGAACACGCCGAGAAAAACTAAATAAATAAATATTTTAAAAATAAATAAATAAATAAAATAAAAAATAAAAACAAACAACAACAACAAAATTAAAGATGTGCATTCTGAATCTTAGAATACATTAAGTTACAAATTCATGCTCACACAGCTAGAATGACCTAAAATTGGAAATAATTTTCAGTGGCTTTGTGCTTGACTAGGTCTTGGTACTCATTTTACAAAATTCTACTTCCATGTCTTTTATAGATTGATTGAGTCAAAGCTGGTGATTTTCCTGCTAGCATTTTAGGCCATGACAAAAATAACTTTAAGTGATATGTGTTAATTATAACAATTTTCTTCTTTTTGTAGTACCGAAGGTGCAAGGGCACTTTACCCCTTAGTTACACCCCTGTCCTTTTATTTTGAGACAGGAGCTCACTAAGGTGTTGAGGTTGGCCTTGACCTTGAGATCCTCTTGTCTCAGTCCCCCAAATCCTTGGGATTACAGGCATGCATGCAGCTCTCTTTTATTTTCTAAGGAGTCATAAAATTGTAAATGACTCCTCCCACCCAATGAGAGATACTGTGGTATGATCCAAATCTGAGTTGAAATCCTACTTCTGACTGTGTGACTATGAATTCTGACTGTGTGTCTTACCCTCTACTGGCCTGTTGCTGAGTCTATAAAATGAGAATATAAACAGTTAGTTCCCAAGATAGTATTTATTTATGCTGCTCTTTGCCCTTAGGTATTATCTGTTTTTCTCTGTAGACTATAAGCTCCAAGTATGGACCTTGGTCCTCATTGCCTTGTAGCCTCCATTTATTTCATCAGAGCATGAACATACTATTTATTGAATAAATAAATGATTTATGTGACAGAACGTGTCACATAATAAGATGCCAATAAGTGTTTTTATTTTAATTTTGTCCTTTATTTTTAAGAAAGAATAAAATTTTATGCATCTATTATAAAGATAAAAATTTGTTTAAACAATTAATTTTAGGTACTTTAGGCAAAAAAAAAAAAAAAACGGAAAAGATACACAACTGTACCCTTTTTTTTTTTTTTTTTTTTTTGTGGAGGCAAAGGAATATCTTCAGTTGATTCATAACAGCCCAGGCAGGTATATGAACAGGCTGTATGGGAATATGTTCCTCACAACAACCAGGTCACAGAATGGAGGACTCAATGTCAAAGTTATTAGGAACTTAAGGAGCACAGTGACTCATCTTTCATAAGTTTCAGAAATTAGAAAGAAACAGTTAAAACTGGGTGTGGTGGCACATACCTGTAATTCCAGCAACTCAGGAGGCTGAGGCAGGAGGATTGCAAATTCAAGGTCAGTCTCAGCCATTTAGCAAGGTACTAAACAGCTTAGCAAGACTCTGCCTTAAAATAAGAAAAATAAAAGGGCTGGGGATATGGCTCAGCGGTTGAGTGCCTCTGAGTTCAGTTCCCAGTACCAAAACAAGAACATCACCCAAAAGAAAACCACACACACACACACACACACACACAGTTCCCACCCTCCCAGAAACTTCTTGGAATAGCCTTGGTCTGGTGTAGAGGAATTCTCTACTTGGACCATCTGCAATAAACACCCATCTAGCTCCCCTCCTGTGTCCCTGGAAGAAGTGCCCTGACGCTATCAGAAGGCCAACCCCTCCACTCAGCCTCTGAATCCCATTTTCCTTCACTGACACAAGGGCCTTGCTTTTTGTATCACCTTTCTGTATTATCATTTCCCCCCTTTACACTGAATCATTCTCATTAGCAAACATGTCAAATCTTTAAAAAATAATAATGATTTTTTTCTAGTTCTGGGGCAATGGAGTCAACATACTTTTTCCTATTATGATCACTCTGTGCAAGTAAATACTTGATGTTCTATGTCAAAGAAACATAAGGCTCAGAAAGAGAGAGAAGGCACACAAGCTAGGTAACTTGGGACCCAAAGATAAACACCTTAGTGGATTTCCTGGGTTTTCTTTATACCTCAGGTATCTCAGACACGAAGCTGAAGAAGCTGGCAAGCCAGAAATGCCCATGGGTGCAGACAAAACATCCAACAAAAACCTGACCTCTCTTGCCAGAGAACCAGCAAAAGAGCAGCCTAGAAAGACAGACAACCTTTAGATAATAGCTGCTTTACTGTAGCCAAACACTACAGAGGAAAATCTATGGCCCCACCTCCACCCAGGCCAGCAAAGGCCAAGTAGGGAGCCAGAATTCCATCCTTGTGAGACGGGGAGATGACGCACACTCCCCCTGGGGTGGTGCCAGGGAAGGTCAAGTAGGGATCCGGGATTTTTATCCCCCGTGGCCAGTAACAAGGCTCTCTTCCCATCTCTGGTTTGTCAGTAGGGACACCTGTGGAGTCAAGACTTCACCCCACCCGGCAGTAATAAAGCCCTCCTCTGCCTCTCATTGGGGTGGGGACCACAAAGGCCAAGTGGAGAGTCAGGATTCTCCCCTGGCGAGGGCAACAAGGAAGTGTTGGTGGAGAGACCATGAGGGAGGCAAAACTCCCTGTCTGTAAGAAGCTGCACTCCCCAGCCAGGCAGGTGGCGCACACCTGTGATCCCAGGCTACTTGGGAGGCTGAGGCTGGAGAATTACAAGTTTGAAGCTAGGCCGGGCAACTTAATTGAGACCTTGTCTTGCAAAAAATGAGCACGCGCGTCCCCCCCCCCCCCACACACACATATTACAGTTTAATGAAATTTTTAAAAATATTCAAATAACCTACAGGAAGGCAGGAAACAAAAAAGAAAGAAAAAAACAACAGAGGCTTGGGAGTCTGAGTGGCAGAGTGTTTACTTAGCAGGTATAAGGTTCTGGGTTCAATCCCAAGGACTGAAAACTACTATTTAAAATATTTTTAAAAGATAAAAAGAAAAGAAGGAAGAAAAGAAAATACAAAATGATGAATTTAAGCCCTATTATCTATCAATAATTACCTAAATGTAAATTGTATAGGGCCAGGGATGTAGCTCAGGAATTGAGTTGTTGCTTCACATGCACAAGGCCCTGGGTCATGTCCCCAGCACAGGAGGAATAAAAAGCAAATGGTCTAAAAACATCAATTAAAAGTCAGAGATTAGCAGAGTAGACTAAATACAAGATTTAATTCTATCCTGTCTTATATATATATGTACATGTATATGTATATGTGTATATGTGTGTGTATAAATGTGTATATATATATATATATATATATATATATATATATATATATATATATATATAAAATATGATGCAGGCAAGTTAAAATTCAAAGAATGAAAAAGATATATCAAGCAAACAATCTCTTAAGCCTGATGGTACATGTCTATAATCCCACCTATTCTAGGGCTGAGGCAGGGGGATCACACATTCAAAGTCAGACTGGGCAACTTATCAAGTTCTGTCTCAAAATAAAATTTAATACAGGACTGAGGAGGATGTAGCTCAGTGCTTGACTAACATGTATGAGACCCTGAATTCAATTCCCACGAACATGAAAAAAAAAAAATCAAAGTAAAGCAGGAGTAGTTATATTAATATTAGATAAAGTTGATTAAGAACAATGAAAATTACTAGAGATAGAGAGATAGCATTATAAAATGATTAAAAGGCCAGGCACTGTGGCATATACCTATAATCCTAGGGGCTTGGAGGCAGGAGGATCACAAGTTCAAAGCCAGCCTCAGAAACTTATCAAAGCCCTAGTGAGACCCTATCTCAAAATAAAATAAACAAAAGGGCTGGGAAAGTGGCTCAGTGGTTAAGCACCCCTGGGTTCAATCCCTGGTATGAAAAAAAAAAAAAAAGATAAAAAGTTCAAACAACCAACAAGATGTAGAAACCTTAAATGTTTATGCACCAAACAACAGGGCTACAAAACATGTAAAAGACAATTTATAGAACTGAAAGAAGTGAAAAAATGCATAGTTGTAGTTGGAGATTTCAATACCCCTTTCTAAACAAATAATATCATAATGAACAGAAAATCCATCAAGTATATAGAAGACCCCGATAACACCATTTGATAACAGGATCTTATTAACACATATCACTTCACCTAAAAACAGCAGAATAAACATTCTTTCCACATACTCTAAAATATATACAAAGGTAGACCATATCCTGGAACTCAAAACAAACTTAAACACATCTTTAAAAAAAATTAAAATTGTACAAAATATGTTCTCCATCCAAAACTTCATCAAACTACAAATCGGGAATAGAAAGTAACTAAAGAAAATCTCCAAAGCCCTTGGAAGCTACACATCACACTTATAAATAATTCATGAATCAAAAAGAAAGTCTAGGGCTGGGGTTGTGGCTCAGTGGTAGAGTACTTGTCGGGCACGTGTGAGGCACTGGGTTCATCCTTAGCATCATATATAAATAAATAAATTAAATAAAGGTCCATCAACAGCTATATATATATTCGACTGTGCAAGTTCGAATCTGGAATATTATATATATATATGAAAGTCTAAAACAGAAAAGAAAATATTTAAAACTAAATTGACCTGAGTTACAATAAAAGTATACCAAAATTTGTGGTACCCATCCAAAGCAGTACTGAAAGAGAAACTCATAGCGTTAAACACATACATTAGGAAAGTAGAAGTCTCAAATCAATGCTCTAAGCTCACTCTTCAAATCCCAGAAAAATAAAAGCATAATAACCCAAAGCAAACAGAAACAGGGAAATAATGAGATAAGAACAAAAAATCAACAAATGTGCCAAGAGTGGTGGCCCACGCCTGTGATCCTGGTGGCTCCGGAGCCTGGGGCAGGAGGATCTAAAGTTCAAGGCCAGAATTTAGTGAGACCCTGTCAAAATAAAAAATAAACAAAGGGCTGGGATGTTGCTCAATGGTTAATCACTTCTGAATTTAGTCTCATAGCACACACACAAAAAAATCAATGAATGTGAAAGAAGAAAATAATAGAAAAATATCAGTGAAACAAAGAAATGGCTCTTTGGAAAGATCAACGGAATTGACAAATCTCTAGCAAGATAGACAAAGAAGAAAGAGAAAAGACACAAATTACCAATGCCAAAAATGAAATAGGGGATGTCACTATAGACCATGCAGACAACAAAATGATAATAAGGAAATATTACAAAGAACTCCACATTTGACAAACCTGAACAAAAGTACCAGGCCCTCAAGTAACACAAACTACTCACCCAGTATGATTTTGTTCTATAGTTTTAGAACTATAGCTATCTAGAATTATAGATAGTTCTAGAACTATAATTCTATAACTAGTAAGAAACCTGAATTCATAATTTTAAAATTTCCCTAGAGGAAGTCATCAGGCCTAGGTAACTTACATGGAGAGTTCTACGAAGTATTTAAAGAATCAATACCAAGTATATACAATCTCTTCCAAAAATAGAAGTGGGGGGAGAGCTTCCCAATTCTTCTTATGAATTGAGTATTACTCTGAAACCAAAAAGAGATAAAGATTGTGGGGGGGAAAAAAGACAAAGAAACAACAATAGACCAAGATTCCTCATGAATATAAATACACAAAAAATTTAATAACAATTGTCAAATATTTTTACCAGATTCTATATTAGCAAATAGAATTAACAGATTCAATTGACAAACAGAATTCAATAATAGATATGAAATAATTATACGCATGACCCAGGGGGTTTTGTTCCAAGCATACAAGACTGGTTCAATATTTAAAAATCAATTACATATAACTTCTATATTTAACAGGTTGAAAAAATTAAAAAATAGCATGATCATATTGATGGATACAGAAAAATCAGGTGACAGAATTCAACACCCATCCATGATTTTTTTCAGAAAAAAATATGACAGAGAATAACTATGTTAGATTAAGGGGACAGGAGGCAAAAGTATAATAGTCTTATAGCAAGTAAAAAATACTGGATGAAGAAAATCAGGCTGTGGCAGTTATATATATATATATATATATATATATATATATATATATATATATAATGTAATATATATTTGTATGTGTATACAATGCATAAAAATATACAATATATTTATATTTGTTATATATATATATATATATATATATATATATATATATATACACACACACACACACACACACACACACACACAAGATAAAATTGACTAAGACATTATGACGGCCCAAATGTGAGTACAAAGTCAGGAATGAAGACAAGGAGTAGCCCTTGGTGTCTCCTAAGTCTCCATCTTGGAGAGCTAGTGGGGGGTGCAGGGTGAGCTGTGAGCACAGGAGAGAAGACTTGCATGAGGAGGAGACTGGGGGAGGATCAAGGACACAGAGGCCATCCATCCCTCTATGCCTGGGAGTACAAGGCAAAGACAAGTAAATAAGAGGAGTCCCTCTGAGGCTTCTTCTAGTGACATCTTTGGTGAGTGACCACTGATTTGGCTTTAAGTAAGAAACGTTCAAACACTGGAACCCAAGTGAGCAGGGATGGCGATGTCGAAGACACCCCCCATGTGAATCCTTGCCTCCTGTCTGCTGTCCCTCCATTGTTAACACATGCCAGCATTCAAGAGACCCGTCGGAAGAGACTGGGCAAGTTTGCATCTGGAATGGGCCAGGGTGGAGCGTGGACACCATCATGGCCAGTAGCTGTGCCCTTGCTGCTTTTTGCACAGCCACTGTCCTCCTTTCTCATCGGCATAAGGAACAAGGAAATGCCACATTTATGATGTGACAGGATGCCAGCAGGGAAGCCCCAGGGCCTTGGATGAAGCACGGCCCTGTCCGCCAGGTCCACGTGGTCTTCCACTCTGTGACCATCTGCCCTCGATCTCTGCTGCCTCTCAGCATCCCATATCTCCCTTACAGCCTGAGGGCCCATTTCCCACAGCTGGCCTTTGTCACCAGTGGGGTACTTTACTAGTTTCCATTTGAGGACTACACAGGTAAAAGGCCCTTTTAAAACAACAACAACAAAAAAAAAAAAAAAAAAAACCCTAGGTTTTGTTCCTCTTACAGTAGGTGCCCCTTACCTATCAAATAACTTTCATTTGCCCCCATGTTCCAAGCAGCTATGTGCTTTCCTTCTGCTGTTTGCAGTCTTAGTCACAGCCCCATGGAAGGATTAGGTGCAAATGTCACTCTGCCGTTTCCTTCAGTTGATTATGCAAGTATAAATTGGATTGTGTAAGTTCATTTTTACTCTTTCCCTCCAGTGCTAATACAGCAAGCAGTGTTTGAGAACTTTTTTTTTTTTTTTTCCTTCCTTGCAGAGGGAGAGAATGAGCAAGCAAAGAGTCATAACTTTCTTTCCCTTGGCAGGCAGGAATATTGGACTAAGAAGACGGCCAGGCTGCCAATCCCTGTGTGGAAAGTCTCCAATAACCTAGGGATTGAAATTCAGGATGGCCACTAACTGTTCTGGCAGGGATTATTGGAAATGATTTCTTTATGAAGAAGATCCCTTAAGGGGCCCCTTTCAGGACAGTCATGACAGTGAGACCTCCCAGGCACTGGAGCTGGCAGGGCAAAGAACTCTTTTAGCTGAGCTCAAAATAGTAATTGGTCAACTGGGCAGGTTGCGCCCTTCTCTGTGGCAGCCCAGTGGCACTCATCTCTGCTTTGGTTAATCTCATCACTCGGGCAAACTCGGACCCCTCTAGTCCTTCTACTTTGGTGTGAACCAGAGCACCTCAAAGTGTGGTCTGGGAGTAGCGCTGGTTTTCTGAGAGCTGATTATTATTGGTTTCTTCATTATAGAAATTGGACCTGGCATGGTCGTGCACACCTGCCATCCCAGTGACTCAGGAGTCTGAGACAAGAAGATCACAAATTCAAGGCCAGCTTCAGCAACTCAGTGAGACTTTGCCTCAAGATAAAAAAAAATAAAAATAAAAAGGGCGAGGGATGTAGCTCAGCGGTAGAGTGCCCTGGGGTTCAATCCCTAACACCACAAACAGACAAAAAAGAAGATGTAGAAATTGAGATTAAGTTTTTGAAACTTTTAAAAAGTAATTCAATAGGATAAGTTTATAGATAATAATGAAACAGATAGGCTTGTCTTTTTAAAAATACCATATTTAAATGTCTCTTTTGTAATGCTGAGGATTGAACCTAGGGCCTTGTGCATGCTAGACAAGCATTCTGCCACCTATCAACACCTTCAGTACCCACATTTTTTTAACTGACGTGTAATAATTGTATATATTTATGTGATACAATTAATTTTTTTTTTCTTTTTGGTGGTTCTGAGCACTGAACCTAGGAGCACTCTACCACTGAGTTATATCCCAACATCTCCCTTTCCTTCTTCTTCATTTTGAGACAGAGTCTTGCTAAATTGCCAAGCTTGGGATCCTCTTGCCTAAACCTCCTAAGTCCCTGGGATTACAAGTGTGTGTACCACAGTATGATAATTTGATACATGCATAAAATGTATAAAGATAAAATCAGGGTAATTTGTCATTTTCTCATGTTGGGAAACTGAAGTCCTTTCTTCTAGTTCTTTATAAAATATGTAACAGATTGTTGTAAACTATAACCACTCTACTGTGCCATATTTCTAATAATTCACTTTTCCTTTATACAAAAGTAGAAATCAGCTGAGGATTAGAAATTATTTTTAAAGGTCTGGATGCTGCACAGTTTGGTTGATAAGCACTGATGTTGATAATGGAGCACTACACAGAATTGGCCTTCCTGGGCTTCAGCCTCTGTTCCTGCACCAACTGACTGCATGACAATTCACTCTATGTCAGGGGTATAAGTTCCACATCCACTATGGGATGGGGTGGGGGTACATTAAATTTTAAGCATAATTCATTCTTAACAGCATCACATCTTACCTAAGCTTAAATCACAGACTCTTTCTTTTTCCTTCATTGAACATTTCCAAATGGACAAAGTCTTGAGGATTCTGTCCCTGAAATGTACCTCACTTCTCCTCATTCTGCCTTCTCTCATGTTTCAGGTCTCCTCCTAACTGAGTGCTATGTCTCCAGAAAGGGCCTTCACCGTACTGCTCTTAGCAATATCTTCCTAAAATGTACATGGAATCTTCTGGCTAAAATACATCTCCTTGTACAACAAATTCCAAACTCAGTGTACATTTCCAAAGCTCTTTGTGACCAAGTCTGGCTTGGTCACATCTCCAGCCACACTCCCTACATGGCCCTAAGGCCCAGCCACTTGGGCTTCTTGCTGCTCTTTGGACACAATATGACACTCGTGACACCTCACCGTCACCTCCTCCCTGGAATGCCTCTTCCTCCACATCTGCCTGTTCTTTCATCCTTGAAAGTTCAGCTTCTGTCACTTCCTGTGTCTTTTCTCTGACATCCCTCCTCTTTCAGATATAATTACTTTCTTATCTATGAATTAATATTTATATATAGATTTTGTATAGTTATTAGTTTACTTATTTTGTATCTCCTCTTCATTTCTATTATTATTATTATTATTATTACTACTACTACTACTACTACTACTACTACTATTATTATTATTATTGATCAGTGCCTGGGATTGAACCCAGAGCCTTGTGCATGGAAAGCAAGTTCTACCACTGAGCTATATCTCCAGCCCTCCTTTCCCTTTCAAAATAAGATGTAAATTCTAAGTATTCCAGAAACTAGTCTAATGCCCCACATATAGGACATGCTCGACTGTTTATGTCAATATTATGAGTTGAGACACCCTTTCACATTTTTACCCATTTCTTCCTTACAGAACCTGTGTGCTCTGAGTGGTGATGACGTCAGACAAGGTTACAGCATGATGGAGCTTACATCAAAGGAAGAGAGAGAAAACAAACAGATGGGATGTCAAGCAAGAGCAAGTAAATAAACAAATAAGACAGTTGCACACTGAGATCATCAGTATAAAAGACTTAAGAAGACTGCAGAGCTAGTTTGCCTGGGGGAAGCCCCCTAGACAGGAAGATCAAGAGGACCCCTTTACAAAGATGGCACTTGAGCTGAGGTCTAGAGATGAGAACAGTGGAAATGGAAAGGGGACTGGTCTGTCCAAGGAACAGAAATAGGCCAAAGTGCAGAAGCAGAGTGGGCAGGGCTGAGTGGCATAGCACAGTGTTGAAAGTAGGCTCCAGACATGGCACTCCATCAGCAGACAGCAAGGAGTTTAGATTTTGCTCTGAACAGAGGCAGGCTTAGAAGGGTTTTAAATTAGGGAGTAGCTTGGATCAGTTGACAACTATAAGAAATGTACAGATGCTCCTTGACTTTGATAGCATTATGCTCCAATAAACGCATTGTCAGTTGAAAATATCAGAAGTCGAAAATGTGTTTTATACATCTAACCTATCAAACTTCATACTTGGACAACACAGTGCTCTGGAAAGTGTCGGTTGCCTTCTCTCCTGACCCTCTGGCTCACTGGGACCTGCCCAGCATCCCAGGAGAGTAGTGTACCTCATATCGCTAGCCTGGGAAAAAATAAAAATTCAAAATTTGAATTGCTGTTTCTATTGAATGTATATTGCTTTTGCAGTATTGTACAGTTGAAAAAATTATAAATTGAACCATGCTTATGGAGTGTAGATTAAAGGAGACAAGAGGTAAGAAAAAAGATGGAGGCATCATTCTAGGATTCTAGGCTAGAGATGATATTTGTTTGGATTGGAAGCAGGAGAGCAAAAGTGTAGGCTAATAGAAGTAGATATGTCAGAGGTATCATTTAAAGGTTCAATGAAAAGACCTTGGTACTGGGTGTAGTGGTGCACACCTGTAATTCCAGCAACTCAGGAAGCTGTGGCAGGAGGATCACAAAGTCAAGGCCAGCCTCAGCAACTTAGCAAGACCCTAAGCAACTTAGTGAGACCATGTCTCAAAATAAAAATTGAAAAAGGGGGCTGGGATTGTAGCTCAGTGGTAGAGCACTTGCCTAGCATGTGTGAGGCACTGGGTTTGATTCTCAGTTCTGCATGTAAATGAATAAATAAAAAAGAAAATGTTCATTAACATCTAAAGAAGATAATTAAAAAAAAAATTTTTATTAAAGACTGGGGATAAAGCTCAAAGGTAGAGCACCCCTGGATTCAATCCCTAGTACCACAAGAAAAAAATTAAAATTAAAATTAGAAGGTCTTAGTTGATGGAGCAATATGTACAGAGCTAAAGGAAAGTAAGAAAAATGCAATTAAGAGAACACTCCTGAAGTGGGTGGGGGTGAAGTTCAGAGGTAGAACTCTTCCCTAGCATGTCCAGGGTCTTGAGTTAGATCTCCAACATCACCACCACCACACACACACACACACACACAAAAAAAAAAAAAAAAAAAAAAAAAAAAAAAAAACCTAACATTTTGACTTGAACTTGAATATCAAGGTAGATATTGCTTGTTTTAATTGAATTGAGGAGGGAGCACTTAGGACTGGGTTCTATGTAGTAGTTTAGGGAGATGTAAAGACTAGAATTATGAGCTATGTTTTGGTTGAAGATATATGTTAAGCCTTCAAGAGAAGCTGTCAAATTCATAAACAGGGCTTGGGGGTGTATCTCAGTGGTAGAGCCCCAGCTTAGCATGCATGTGCAAGGCCCAGGGTCCAGTCCCCAGCAGCACCACACACACACACACACACACACACACACACACACACACAGAATAGTAAACAACTAAGTGGTAGAAAAGGATACTGAGGTTTCAAAACAGTTATACAGGTACCAAGATTTGAGAAGATAAATGTAAAAATGATGACCAAAAAAATAATTTTAAAGTCTCTCTCTCCCTCCCCCCGCCACCACTCTCTTCACCCGCCCCCCCACCCCAGCACCATCTTAAAAAAAAGAAAAGTGAAAAAATAACCACTATTATGGGATCTAGTTAAGAGCATGCTCTGGAGCAGCTTAAGGTCAGTTGCTATCTTTACCATTTACTCCTGTGTGACCTTGAATATGTCTTCTTAGAGTTTCAATCTATCTCAGTTACTATTCTATAAAATATCTAAAAATAGGACCTACCTCCAAGCACTGTCATAAGGTTTTACTGAGTTCATGTGTGTGTCTAGTGTTTCCAACAGTGCCAGGCCCACAGTAATAGCTCCCAGGATTTAGGTGGCCTCTGAGAGTCTCCAAGGGGTACATGCCCCAGTGGAACAAAACTACTTTTAATTATCCAAAACAGAAAAGATTTCTCACCACTGGGTCTTTTCCCAGTTCTACTTATAACAAGACATATGTGTCCTTAAAAACCACCATGCTATGCAAAATTGTACAATAAAAACCACAAGGCTTACGGGAAACTGGGGTTTAGTGGCACAACATTCAAAGGCATCTTCAATGACACGTTAGCAAAACAGGAATCAAAATTAAAAACATTTGTGCATCAAATGACACTATCAAGAGTGTGAAAAGACAACCCGCATAAATGGAGAAAATATTTGCTAAAATAAATTTTTATACCTAAAAAATTCCAAATCATTGATCTGATAAATGGTCCAGTATCCTGAATACATACAAAATGCATATAACTCAACAGGAAAAAGACAACAGTCCAATTCAAAAAATGGTCAAAAAATTTGAGTAGCTTCTTCTCCAAAGAAGGGATACAAATTGCAAACAAGCAAATGAAAATATTTTCACCCTCATTCCTCATTAGGGACATGCAAATCAGAACTGAAATCAGAAGCTGATAGCATGGCTGAGTGGTAGAGCACTTGGCCACCATGTGCTAGGGCCTGGGTTTATCTCCAGTTCCTAAAAAAGAAAAAGAAAAAAATGTAACAAATACCTCACACAGTGTAGTTGAATAAACTGAGGCTCCCTGGTGAATAAGCAGCTGGCAAGTGAGCAAAGACCAATAAAGTAACTGTAATGGGAAGCCTGGTACAAAATAGTCATTTAAAAATTTTAGCTTCTTTTCCTGAGCAGTCCTAGGAAAAGAAGAAAAAATTCCGGAGAGGATGGTACTGTTTTATATGGAGCACAGCGGAGAGGCTGCATCTCCTATGGGAACGTCAATGGCTCCAGACAGAGCTTCCTGCTCTTTATGCAACGTTAACTTTTGTCTACACTTTAGGATCTCAGAGAAGGCTGGGCGAAATGGTGCATGCCAGTAATCCCAGCAACTAGGGAGGCTGAGGCAGGGGGATTTCAAGTTCAAGGCCATCGTGGGCAAAATGTAGCAAGACCGCACCCCAAAATAAAAAAGGGCCGAAGATCAATGTAAAGCACCCCTGGGTTCAATCCCAAGTAAAGATAGATAGGTAGGTAGGTAGGTAGGTAGGTAGGTAGATAGATAGATAGATAGATAGATAAGTCTAAGACAAGGGCAGCAAGATGCTCAAATTGAAAAACTGTTAAATGATGAGCAATCCCCCCAGCACCTATATCCCATGAAGTCATATGTTCATGTCTGTTTTCATCTCTGAATCACTGGAGAAATTCAGGACTGGAAGCCAGGCTAGGACTCACCCTGACAATGTTCCAATTTGGTTTATGCCTCTAGCTTGCCCTTGAATCTATTATCATTCCTACAAAAGGCGAGAGGCACCTGGTGAGGTGGAAAAAGGATAGGCTGGAGGATCCTGGGCTCCAGTTACTTCGGAGCTGGATGTCCTTGAACAATATTGCAACGTTTCTCTGAGGTCCGTTTTCTTTTTTTCTTTTTTGGTACCGGACATTGAACTCAGAGGCACTCAACCACTGAGCCACATCCCCAGCCCTGTTTTGCATTTTATTTAGAGACAGGATCTCACTGAGTTGTTTAGTGCCTCACTGTTGCTGAGGCTGGCTTTGAACTTGTGATCCTTCTGCCGCAGCCTCCCAAACTGCTGGGATTACAGGCATGCACCACCGCCCATTTTCTTAATAGTGAAATGGAGACAGGAATGGCTATCTCATCAAGTGGTTAAGAAGATTAAGTGAGATCTTTTTGAATCACATATCCAATAGAAGACTACCTTTTCCTTTCTATAGCTTGAAGATTCTCCAGGGCTTTTCTGACTTTCCCCTGCAAAACCCAGTCCCTGGGCAGCCTCACATGCCTGCCTCTCAGCTCATGCTCCCTGGGCAGCCACAGACCAGTACTTTCACTTCCTGAAATACACTCATCCTCTCTTGTGCCTCAGCAATCATTCCTTTATCCAGTGAACATTATGGGGGGACCCTGTTGTAAGTGGGGCCCTGAATTAAATGCTGGGACTACAACTAAGCAACCAGACAGACACAGCCGCTCCTGCCTGAGGTCTCCAGGTTCAGCAAGGGCTCAGGTGAAGAAAGATGTCATGACAGTTCTGATGCTAACTGATGTTACAGAAAAGGACAAGGTGTTGTCCAAATGTCTGGAGAGGTGGGAGGCTCTGGAGAATGAGAGCTGGTGGGCACCAGATTTCTTTTTGTGATGATGAAAACAATTCAAAATGAGTTCAAAGTTGTGGTTGCACAATTTCGTGAATATACTAATAGTCACTGAAACACACACTTAAAATGGATGAAGTAATGATATGTAAATTCTATCTCAATAAAGCTGCTGAGAAAGAAACTGATGTTTAAGTTGGCAGCAGGGTATCAAACCACCCTCCCTCACCCAACACTGAACACCAACAGTGTTCTGGGGATGGAACGTAGGGCCTCACACATGCCTGGCAAGAGTGCCACCAACTGAGCCACATCCTATCTCCAGGCCTTTTTTTTTTTTTTTTTTTTTTTTTGTGGTACTGGGAATTGAACCCAGGCACACTCTACCACTGAGCTACATTCCCAGTCCTTTTTATTTTTTATTTTGAGACACGGTCTTGCTTAATGGCTGAGACTTGCCTTGAATTTTCAATCCTCCTGCCTCAGCCTCCAAAGTGGCTAGGATTACAGAGATGTGCCACCATGCCCAGCTGCCCAGGCTATTTTTAAATGTTGGATACTATTCCCTTTCCATTGATTCTAGGTACTGGAATTCTTAGTCTGGTGTCTGGAAAGCAAATTGGTTATCATAAGTGTGGTACAAACAAATCAAAATGAAAGATTTTTAATGGTTTTGAGGGGTCTCTCAAATCCACTAAGTAACAACCCAATCAGTTAGGGACTGAGGTGTTAACACATCTTAAATCTTGAGAATGCTGTATCCTGATAAAAATCTGAGAATTCAATTTGATTTAATTTTTTTTTCCATTCTTCAGATTGAACATGGGGTGCTTTACCACCGAGCTCTACCCCCAGTCCTTTTATTTTTTTCATTTTGAGATGAAAGTCTAGCTAAACTGCCAATGGTGGCCTTGAACTGGAGATCCTCCTACCTCAGCCTTCTAGGATAGCTGGGAGCCTGGATCAATCTGGTTGAATTCATTCACTGACACAACATCTGTTTATTGAGTATCTGTATGTGGCACTTTGTGATATGAGCCTTGAACAGTGGTTATCTTTTAAAGATGCTCTTCCTTTTTTCATTATTTATGCCCTTCATTTTTAATACTCCCTTCATAAAATATTAATTTGAAACCCATTATTTGCTAATAGAACTGACTATTAGACATGAGTGCTGTCCCTTAGAACCTAGATACAAGTTGTCCTAGTGTAATCGGGTTTACTTGATGCTTTGACTATATCCCTTGTTGCTTTGAAACTTACATGTTTTTTTCTTTTTCCCAAACTTCTCCTCCCTGATCTTCTTTTCCCTCATCTTATCCTTCCTGATCTCATTTTCTCTGAAACACCTCTTAAAAAACAAACAAACAAACAAACAAAAACACCTGTCCTTGTTATATGGGCAGAATCAAAGCCTCTGGGACAGGAGTTCCCTGTGTTTCTCCTTTGATAGCAAAGCAATAAACCCTCTTTTTCCTTTTTATCAAAACCATGCCCTCGTTATTGGATTGGCATGGGGACAAGGACCAAGCTTTTGGCAACACTACTGCACAATTCAGCCCTGGACACCACACAGAAAAGAGGCAGTAAGAAATCAACATTTGTTGAATGTCTATAATTTGTCAGTAAATGTGCTGACAATTTAAAGTATGATCTTATTTAGTCCCCAGAACAACAATTTTAGGTAAGTACAGGAGTCTTTCCCTAATCTGTGGTTTTGCTGTCTGATATTTCTTATCTGTGGTCGACCATGTTTGGAAAATACGTATATTATCATTAGGTGTTTTGAGAGAAGGAGAAAGAGACCACATTCATATAATTTTGTTAACTTGTTCTAATTTTGTTTTACTACTAGTTATGAATCTTACTGTACCTGATTTATAAATTAAACCCTCTCGTAGACATAGATAAAACAGTGTATCTATGACTGATAATAGCTGCAATTTCAGGCCTCCACAGTATCTCCCACTGATAAAGTGAGACTACCTCATTATCATCAGTTGAACAAAGTATTCAAAGATTCAAAGAGATTATGTAATTTATTTAAACTCAGATACATGTTACCTGGAGAGGAGGAATTTGAAATCAGTTCTTCTGATTTTCCTTTTCTTTTTATTTATTTTTATTTATTTATTTTATTTATTCTTCCAAGGATTGAATCTGGGGAGTTTAATGACTGAGACACATCCCAGCTCTGTTTCATTTTATTTTATTTTATTTATTTATTTATTTATTTATTTATTTATTCAGACAGGGTCTTGTTCTCATTAAATTGCTGAGGCTGGCCTTGAACTTGTGATCCTCCTGCCTCAGCCTCCAGAACTGCTAGAATTACACCACTGCACCCAGCCAGATATTCTGATTCTAAAATGATAATTTTATTTTGGTTTTGTCTGTGCTGCCTCCTAAGATGATGTTGGTTAATTCACTCATTTATTCATCAGAGATTTATTTAGCACATGCATTTTGCTAGACCCTAAAGGAACAAAAGCAAACTCAGGGAAACAACCTAACCTCACAGAGTTCATAGTATAACTAGGAAGATAAACTACCTTTACTGAGATTCACTGTGTCTGAGCGCTGTGCTGTGTGCAGCTGTATTCATGAAGACTCCTGTCCCATCCTGCCTTCCTACTTTATGCAGGACCTGCATGCCAGACGCCCCTCTGCCTTTATAGGATACATGCTTCCCCTTTTGTCCTTCCTTACTTCTTGGGATAAAACAGATTTTATTTATTTATTTTTGCAGTGCTGGGGATTGAGTCTGCATCCTCACACACATGCTAGGCAAGCGCTTTACCACTGAGCTACAACATCAGCCTTACCCACCCACCCCGGCCTTTTGTTTTCTTTTTGAGGAAGGGTCTTGCTAAATTGCCCAGGCAGGCCTCAAACTTGCAATCCTCCTGCCTCAGCCTCTTGAGCTGCTGGGATTACAGGCATGCACCACCATGCCTAGCAAAAAGTAAATGTCAAGCAGTTAGGGAGGGTTATTCCTTCCTTCCTTCCTTCCTTCCTTCCTTCCTTCCTTCCTTCTTCCCTTCCTTCCTTTCTTCCTTCTTCCTTTCTTTTTTCCAGCAAAGTATGTTATTTATACGTAGATATTACATATCTAGAAATAAAATCCCAGAATTCCATCCTGCTTCTTCGTGCTCTGTGATGCCCGCCAAGGTTGTCAGAGCAGTGAAACCAAACTGTCAGAATGGAAGCAGATTATTCTGTCACTTTTCTTCATCATTGAGTTGTACATTGAATGTGGGGCAGCTCACTCCACATTTGTTTAACCTCCCAGTGAGGGTGACAGAAATTTCCCCAGCTCTGTGAACGTAAATGATTTCAAATTCACCAGTATAACTATGCTTCACCATCGCAATTAGAAACCAGTCAACTATTTTGAAGAACCCAGAGTTTGCTTCTCTAGTCACTGTCATGGATACTTGTGATAGCACCAGTTAGGACATTCATATGTGCTGTTATGGCTGCACACACAGAAAGATGCAGGAAACAGAAGAGACAGTGAATTCTAGTAAGAAAAACATCAAAATCAGGCAGAGAAAAAGACAAGTGCCTCATGGTCTCAGTCATGTGGAATCTAAAAAAGTTGATCTTGTAGCAGTTGATAGTTGAACAGCTGTTACCGGGCAGAGGGGGGACACATGGGGAAAGGTTGACCAATGTGCACCAAGTTCGATGGGAGCAAGAAGCCCTGGAGTACTATTACACAGCATGATGACTGCAGATAACAATAATGTTTTAGAAAAGCATGGGATGCACACCTGTAACCCCAGCAACTCCAGGAGACTGAGCCAGAAGGACTGAAAAGTTCAAGGCCAGCCTCAGTAATTTAGCAAGACCCTGTCTCAAAATTAAAAGGGCAGGAGATGTAGCTCAGTGCTACGTTACTCCTTGGTTCAATTTCCACCAAAAGGAAAGAAAAAGATAAACTTCAGTTCTGATCTGGCTTAGCCTCTTCTTTTGCAAAAATAACAAGTTATTTAAGCTACCCAGTGCTGTGAAGGAGGAGTAATAAAGATTACCTCCCATGATATTTGGATTTTGTTTTTGTTTTTCTTTTGGTAGTAGGGATAAAATCCAGCTGTTTACCACTGAGCTGTATCTCTAGCCATTTTATATATATATATATATATATATATATATATATATATATATATATATATATATTTAATTTTGAGACAGGGTCCCATTAAGTTGCTTTAGGGACTCACTAATTTGCTGAGGTTGTCCTCAAATTTTTGATCCTTTTGCCTCAGCCTCCCGAGTCTCTGGGATTACAAGTGTGCACCATCGTGCCTGGATATTTGTGAAGATTAATGTAATGAAAAGACAGCAGTTTTTAAAATGATTATTGAATATAGGCTTGAGACAAGAAACACTCTCCTTTATAGAAGGAAGAAATCCTTGAGGTTCAGGAAATGCTTCGTGAATCTAAGGCTTAAATTACTTCTTGAAAGATGAATAGATTCTGAAAAGTCACAATTGTGGAAAGAGTCTAGACAAGACTTGCACTTTTTCTATGTCTTAAATATTCCCTTACATGATGCACTTAAGAAAGCTGGCCCTACTTTCTTGGGCAATGATGCATTATATTCATAACAGTAAAGACCCTTCCTCAGTCTTTACTCTCCTGACCCTAAAAGCATCTTAAGATTTCCAGTTACCCCATTCACCAATTCAGCTACTAAGCCTGTCTGCAGATCTGTTCTCCACAAACGTCTCTTATTCCCCCATCCCATTTTTTGACATATGTAGGGGTACCGGGGATTGAACTCAGGGGCAATTGACCACTGAGCCTCATCCCGGGGCCTATTTTGTATTTTTTATTTCTAGACAGGGTCTCACTGAGTTGCTTAGCACCTTGCTGAGACTGGCTTTGAACTCCTAATCCTCCTACTTCAGCCTCCCAAACTGCTGGGATCACGGTATGTGCCATTGCACCTGGTTTTCCCAGCCTTTTATTTTGAAAGATGGTTTTGTTAAATTGCTCAAGCTGGCCTCCAATTTCCTAGCCTCCTGCATCAGCCTCCGAATAGCTGGGATTATAGATGTTATGATTATAGATGTATGTGATCATTCTTGAATTCTTAGTGAAAAAGAGAGAAAGAGAGTTCTGAGGCTTGTACCCAGGGATATGCTATCATAAACTACATCCCCAGCCCTTTATATTATATTATAAAAATAGTATTCAAAACTACTTACATTATTTTCCATAAGAGATGATATATGAAAGAATATAGTATACATATAAAAAGACTAACATGATTTCACACCGATAAATTAACAGAGATTATATCTAGAATGGCCTTATTAGATGTTTCCTTTTTTTTTTTTTTTTTTTTTTTGTATAATGAACTATTTCTTCTGCATTAAAGAAAAGCAGTGTCTTTTTGAGCTTGTATAAAATGTTACATTTAAGGGAAATAATGTAAAAAATTACGGGAGGATGCAATGGATGATGGCTGGAGTTGTCATATCTATTTTTCTGTAATCTCTCTTTTTTTTATTGGTTATTCAAAACATTACAAAGATTGCAGAATCACATCGGTTACACATCCACATTTTTACATAATACCATAATAGTAACTGTTGTATTCTGCTACCTTTCCTATCCTCTACTATCCCCCCTCCCCTCCCCTCCCAGTAATGTCTCTTAATATAAGAAAATAGTGAAAGATTAGTTCCCTTTTCTAACAAAGTTATGCATTCTCACCTTGTTTATTTTTATATTCATAAGTGCACAATCAATATTTAGGAGGGAAAATACTTTAAAGTACTTTAGGAGGGAAAATAAAACACACACAGACCCTATGGTATAGAAGCAGAATTGGACCCGTTTTCAACTGGATTACAAAGGGACTGATATTGAAGAAATTTCAAAGTCCTTCTTCTGTCTTTGAAAACCATGTTTCTGCTGAGCATGGTGGCACACATCTGTAATCCCAGCAATTTGGGAAGCTGAGACAGGAGGATCACAAATTCAAGGCCAGCCTCAGCAATTTAGCAAGATCCTAAGCCACTTAATGAGACCCTATCTCAAAATTAAAAAAAAAAAAAATAACAAAGGCTGGGGGTGTCACTCAGTGGTTAAGTACCCCTGGGTTCAATCCTGGTACTTTAAAAACAAAGTAAAAGAAAGACTAGAAATCCATATTTCTTCAATCTGGGCAAAGGTAGACACAAAAACAAGGGAATCTTTTTCTTTCCAGGTCTCAGAGTAGTTATTTTAATAACTAATAAATATGTTGAATTTAAAAACTCATAGTAAAAACTTAGAACCAAAAAACATAAAGGAAAAGTTAAAACAAAGCGAAACAAAACAAAACTCTCTCTCTCTCTGGTAGGTCACTCAGTCATTTCCCAAAGGCAACTTTATGTTCTTTCTCCTCTCTCCCCCTCTTCTTTTTATTTGTTCTCCTTAGTTATACGTAACATTAGGATTCATTCTAACATGATTATAAAAGCATGGAATGTGATTTGTTCTAATCCAGTCCCCAGTAGGTCCCCTTCCCTTCTTTTCCCTCCTCCTGTTCCCTTCCTCTACTCATCTTTCTGCTACAATAGTTTTTTGTGTTTGTTTTTGTTTTGTTTAGTGTCTTGTGGATGGACATGAGGATGAGAGTCACTGTGGTACATTCATATATGTACATAGGACAGTTAGGTCAGATTCATTCCACCGTCTCTCTCTATCCCACCTTCCTCCCTCTCCTTCAGTCCCCTTTGTCTACTCTAAAATCTTAGAACCAAAAAGTTGATATTTCCACTGATATTTCTTCTGTTTTTTAACTGTATGTTTTTGTTCTGTTTTTGGTTTGTTTTTCGGTACTGAATTGAACCCAGGGCCGCTTAACCACTGAGCCACATCCCTTTTTTATATTTTATTTAGAGACAGGGTCTTGCTTACTTACTTATGGCTTCAATAAGTTGCTAAGGCTGGCTTTGAACTCTTGATCCTCCTGCCTCAGCGTCCCGAGCCACTGGGATAACAGGTGCGCCACTGTGCCTGGCTAACTTTATGTTTCTTTAAAATAAACTTTTTTTCAACTCAACTTATGTCACATGATCTAGTCAACTCTATTATTTACCGTCTTGGTATATTTAAATATCACTATATATGAAGTTTACTCACTTTTTAGTTCCATATATACATAAACAATTTTATGGGCATTTTAATACTTGAGAAGTCAATATTCCATCCAATTAAACAACAAAATCAACCCTGACTTTACAATCCGGATGATCACTTTCAGCAATTTGGTGAATATCATTCTTCTTTCTATGCCTATCATCCCAGTTGTAGGAAAACAATTAATTCTTCTGACTGAACACTACATATGCACTCTTCTGGTTTGGATCTGGAATGTCCTCCAAAGGCTGCTGTATGAAGGCTCACTCATCAGCACAGCCATGTACAGAGGTGGCACTCTGAGGGAGTCATCAGGGCTCTGACCTTATCAATGGATTAACTCATCAATGGATTGAAAACTTGATGACATCACAGTGAGGCCTACCTGGAAGAAGCAAGCCACTGGGGTGTGCTCTGAAAGGATGTATCTTGCCTCTTGCCCCTTCATCCCTCTCTTTCTCGCTCCCCTCTCTCTCTTCCCTACCCAACTGTCATAACATTCACCACAGGCCCAGAAACAACAGGACCAGTGACCAGGGACTGAAACCAAGGGCCAAAATAAATCTTTCCTTCCCTAAGTTGACCCTCTCAGGTATTTTGCACCAGTGACAAAAAACTGGCTGACTCACGCCCTAAATATTCTGCAAACATTACTTAACATCTCAGGACTAAGATGTAAATACTATCATCCAATTTTAGTATTTGGGAAACCAAAGTTCAGAGAGACAAGAGACTTGTCCAGAGATGACACAAGGCTCACAGACAATGTGTTGTTGTTTTTTCTTAAAAATTACAATCATCTTTTTTTCTTTTCTTTTTTTTTTTTTTTTTGGTACCAAGAATTGAACCCAGAGGCCTTAACCACTGAGTCACACATCTCCAACCCTTTTTATTTTGAGACAGGATCTTGCTAAGTGACTGGGGGTCTTGCTAAGTTTCTTCTCCTGTCAGCCTCCCGAGCTGCTGGGATTACAGCGTAGGTGCCATCAAGCACACATGTGACTATATAAATTTTAATTAAATAAAATTAAAAACTGAGTTCTTCAGTTGTACTAGTCACATTTTAAATACTAAATTGCCACGTAGGGCTGGTGGTGACCATATTGGATAGTGCAAATAAAAACATTTCCATCATCACAGAATGCTCTATTGGACAGTGCTGACATGGAGTACTCACAATATAAAATATTATATTGTTTTGAGGGGATCCGAAATATCTTTATATATTGAAATGGAAGGCTACAAGTTCCTTTGTGCAGATTTTTTGATTTGTTTTGGTTTCGGTTTGTTTGGGTCTTTTCTTTCTTTCTTTTTTTGTACAAGAGATTGAACACAGGGGCACATAACCACTGAACCACATCCCCAGCCCTTTTTCTTTTCTTTTTTTTTTTTTTTAATTTTGAGATAAGGTCTCACTAAGTTATTTAGGACCTTGCTAAATTGCTGAGGATGGCCTCAAACTTGTGATCCTCCTGCTTTAGCCTCCCAAGTCACTGGGATTACAGGTATGCACCATGGTGCCCAGGGAAGGTACAAGTTTTTAAACCTTTTTCTAACTTTTTAGTTTGGAGTATTTATTGATTCAAAAGGCTAAACTATTTTTAAATAATTTGACAAGAGTTTGCTACGTGAATTTTTACATAGAGCAAGATTTTGTTTCCAGTGAAAATTTTATTTATAGAGTAGTGATGAGGTCACCTAATTTGTTGGACAAGGCTTTATGGAAGAGGTGACTTTCAGCTAATTCTCTAAAGATAAGCAAGTAAAGGGATTAAAGAAAGAAGTAAAAGGAAAGTTATAAGAGTGGAAGGAAGGGTAGAGCCACAGATGAGACTTTTAAAGCCTAGAGTACTTTGACCAGTTTCACGTTTGAGGAGTATCATGAAAATTAAGCAACATCAGATACCTGAAAGCACTTCATAAACTATAAAATACTATTCTGTGCAATTAAAAGGAATGTTGTGGGAATCAAGCAGCAGATTGTATATGCCTTAAAAATTTATATACTTTGGAAACAAAATTTGTGGAAGAGTATTATTTTATATAAAAAAACCTAAATCATTGATAAATGCAATTATATGAATAACAAATGCATATATAGCATTACATATGCATCAGGACTGAATTAATAGCACATTGACTTGTTTCGTACCTCTGAGGAGCAACTATTATAAACTGTATTCTCATATTGTGTTCAAGAAAAAGGAGAGCACAGAAAAGCTAGTCAGAAATATCATTCTACCTCACGATGATTTTCGTTTTTCTTTTGCATAAGCCTGTGTCTTTCAAATAATCCACAAGCAAATAGCTCTATTCTGTAGATGAGAAATTATAAAAGACCATGTAATCAGCTGACAAAGGAACTGAAAACAAGCCCAGAGGAAATGCATGGCTGTTCTTACAAAGTCACAATGTACTGTTCTGTTTGCCTCCCACTCTCAAAGTGTATATTCCTGACATTTCTTGTCTTATAATTGGACTTTGTGAATGAGAGCTGTAGGCTGCTGTCTGGTGAATGATCTGAAAAGGATCTGCTCAAACAGTGGAGGTGCTGCAAACGCTGAATCCCAGGCTTTGTGTGGGAACTCAAATCAGAGGCATAAATTAGAAATTCAGAACCTCAAATTTTATTCTATATAAAATAAGAACTTTTTTTTTTTTTTTTAATCCCTCATGGAGACTCTGCGTAGAATTTGATAACATATCATGCAGAAACCAAGTGCCTAAGCTTCGATTTTAGAAGTTTGGGGTCCTGTGGCTTCCCAGAGTTTATCTGTTACAAGTGTCTGAGCCAGAAAGAGAAGTGCTACCAGTAACTTTCACCTCCTTGGCTTCCTCATCCCAGCTGTTCAACAACTGTGAAAAGCCGTACTTATTAGCATTTCTTTATCACGGTGGACTTTCTGCGGTGTGTTTAATTCCATATCTCATTTGATCTAGCTGAGGAATGGCGCCAGTTAGGCAAGAACGAGATCACGGAATCCCTGGAAATTATCAGCCGTATTTAGTGAATAAATCTTCTTGTGTGCCTACTATGTGTCACATGAGAACCACCAGCTGGACAGTTTTATTCACATTCAAATGGGGGCCACAACAAGGATTCTCTTTTGTTGGCAAAAGTACTAAAGGAAAAAAGAAAAAAGAAAAAAAAAGAAAGAAAGAAAAAGCATTTCCTAAGCAGAATTTATTAAAAAATAGGCTTGGAAAAAAATCCATCATGTTAATGGTGTCTGTATGTCTCTGGGTGTTAACATTGTGGGGTTTTCCTCTTCATTCTAATTTTTTTTTTTTTTAAACAGCAGGCTTATTTAACTTTGGTGAACAGAAAATGAAAAAGTAAAAATCTTAAAGAAAAAAGATTCTCCACAGTTTGTACAAAATACTAAAGAGATTCAAATATAAACAAGTCCATTGATTGGTAGAGTTGACTGTCAATCATATTGATAGACAGCATGACTCCAACTATTTGTTTTGTTTTATTAATCAGGGGTTTTATCTTAGTTTAGTAAGAAGAAAATATACCTTGCATCTTGTGAAGGCATTAACTCTTCCTAGACTCTAGGACTTTACTGAAAGAATTAATAAAATCTTACTCCCCAACCCAAAAAACTCTTAAAATAATTTGAATTATTTTTCATGGTGCTGGGGATCAAACCCAGGGCCTCACACACACTAAGCGAGTGCTCGACCACTGAGCCACAACCCCAGTCCTAATTTGAGTTTTTAATCTGCGTTTTTCAAAGGTAATCTTCAAATCCTAAGGAGAAGAATATTATGTTTTCCATTAATATATGACATTTAAGGATTAAAAACTGCCATCGCCACCAAGCAACAGCACCACCATCACCACCACAAAAACAACAACACAGAAAATTCACTCAGGTCCTTCTGTTATAGTTGTGTGACCTTTCTGCTGTCACAGACTCCTGCTCCCAACTAAGGTCAGTTAGTCAGAAAGTCAGAGGGAGCCACAGTATCTGAAAGGGTCATTCATGGAGGCTGAGCGTGAAGGTCCTCTGTCCACAGTGAGTTACCCTGTGCACACATTCTCAAAGCACAGATGGTTCCTCGGGGCAGGAATTAAAGATGAAGGGAGAACTGATTCTCAAACAAAATACAGTACATTAATTCACTTGGAAGGCACCAGGGTGTGTCTGCTGTACTGACTTTTCTGAAGACACAGAATCTGGCCCTATGTCTAGTTGTCGTAAATATGTTTACTCCTTATAACATGCCCATAAATTTCCCCTAAAGAGGACTAGGGCTTATCACCAAATTCTAAATGAACTGTTTGCTGGTTTGAAAACGCTGGAGGTTATTTGAATCTCAGAGGCCCTATAGGTCCCTATGTTACCTTAGTCTTCAACCTCCTCCAGAAGGTCCCAAGAGTAGGCAAAACCTTTCATTCCCTCTTTCTGGCAGTCACTAAGGTGTCCCCAAGTGGAAAAGAAAAGGGAGGACTGTGCTGGGTGAGGCTGGCCTCTCCTAACTCTTATTAATAGAGAACATGTGGGCTGAGGCGAGGGCGGGGGCTGGGCTTGCTAAGTAAACAGGATGGATGAGAAAGAGAATAATGCTTTTATATTCTTGTCTATTATGGATCCTGGGAGGCTTTTTAATGGAGATGAAAGGCAGAGACAGATTTCAAGGAAGTCGTTTCCAAAGCTAAATGTGCAGGTCACTGATATCTATTCCTCCTTTTCCCATGGAAGTGGGCTATGTGGTCAACTACCATTGCCAACCAGATTTCACCAATGTCTTCTGAATCTACGGCTCAGCTACGACTCTGTCTTCTGGGAATTCTTTTTTTAGACCTTTCATTTATTCATTCATTCCACTAATATTAACAGGGTGTCACTATTAGCCAGGCACTTTGGGAGCACTAGGAATATAGCAGGAAGTTAGACAAACTTCATCAACCTGAGTCATTCATTCCCAAAAGCAGGTGCAGACCAGGACCCACTGCACCCAGGTGCTAAGGAGCCTGGAGACAGCACTAATTCAGACTCTGCCTTGGGAAGTGTGGTCAGGGAGGGCTCCCCTGAAAAGGAGTCCAGAACACTGGAATAAGTCAGTAGGAAAAGGAGGGGGAGGGCTTTCTAGGGAGCTGATTCCATACCTGCAAAAGCTGAGTCTTGACACGAAGAGAATGTTGCTAAATGGGGGCAAATGGCATCCTTCCTTAGAAAATGCACGCTCCTCACAGGGAGGAGAAAGAAGACAAAGGTATTCTCACAGATATTTAAGGAAAGATGCCGTAGAAACTGCACAAAAATTATGCGGTTGTTTCAAAGACCATGCAGATGTGATTCGTCACCTGGAGCAGGAATGAGAAGGAGTGCTATTTGCATGTGAAACTTTCTTCCACATGCTGAACCATTTTCAGCACAAGCTGCAATGTTGTTGTTGTTGTTTTTCTTTTTCTTTTTCCTGTGTGTTTGCTTGCTTGCTTTTTTTCTTTTTGGTACCAGGAATTGAACCCAGGGGCGCTTAAGCACCAAGTCCCATCCTGAGTCCATTTCTACTTTTTGTTGTGATACAGGGTCTTGCTGAGTTGCTTAGGGCTTGATAAATTGCTGAGACTGACTTTAAACTTTCGATCCTCCCACTTCAGCATCCCAAGTCACTGGGATTACAGTCATGTCATATGGCACCAGTCTCCAAAATAGCTTTTTAAGAAAAAAACTGTGAGGCAGTTTTCCCTTTCTTTACTAAAAGGGAAAGAAATTTTTCCTTTTCTTATTAAAAATGTTAATATTAATAATGTGTTATTAATAATGTGTTAATAAATGTTAATATTAATAATGTGTACTTTTTTTGAGGGGAGGGGTGCTAAGGATTGAACCCCAACTTTATAGCCACTCTACCACTGAGCCAACCGCACTCACCACCAGCCCTTAAGAGACTTCTTAAGACTTTCCTTCCATAGCCTTAGAAGAAGCATGGCTAAGACAAACTACGATGTTTCTTACATTTTAAATTTTGAATTGACATCAGCATATTAGAAAATTTTCTTATCAATGAAATTTTAATACAATATTTACACATATCACAAATATTGAGTATTTGGAAGATTGCTATAAAAATCTTATATCTACCCATAAATATAAAAAAAATGTGTGAACAAATCTATGACAGGTTTTTGTTTGTTTGTTTGTTTGTTTGTTTTGTATTGTGGTGCAGGGGATCAAATCCAGGGCCTTGTGCATGTGAGGCAAGCACTCTACCCACTGAGCTCTATCCCGAGTCCTAAGACAAGGTTTTAATGACATAAATAATATGGCTAGTATTGGAGAAATAAACTGTTACAGATTTTTTTTCATTTATCAATTTTATACATAAAAGAAATGAGAAGTTTGTCAGTGTTAAAAAAAAAAAGTACTTTATTTCATGCCATTATTTCTTTTCAATCTGCTAGGTAAAAACATGTCCATATCAAGCTTTTGTTTCCTGATCCTTATTATAGTCTCCATAAAAATCATTAGAAATATACTGTCTCAAAAAGAGAAGCTGATTCCTCTTCTGTCCAAATTGTTAGTTTTCTGATTGACTTTGAAAACCAAAACTTTACAGTCTTTGAGGGAAAATAATCTATTTTTCCAGAGAATTTCAATCTGTCAGTCACTCTGATAGACGCACAGCTCCTACTGTATTATTTTTTTTTTGCTTCAGCTAACATATGGTAAAACAAAATCATTTTTAAAGCTCAAGACAATTCAACATTCTGATTAGTTCCAAAAGTTCTCTTTCAGTCAACAGTGTCTGCCAAGTTTCCCAATGTAAGACATTTTCTTCAATTATCAAACAAGTGTGGGATCAGCCCCAGAAATAAGGACTGCATCCAAACATTATGTCTTAGCTGAGGAGAGGTTACAGCAGCTAAATTTGTAGCTCATATATTTTTAGTTTTAAATTTCACAGAAAGGAATTGTAGCTCTGAGACATGAAATGATTAAAAGAGGGGGAAAAAAAAGTTTAGGAAGTCTTCACTGTTCGTCATTTTAATCAATGATCCATTTGTATGTTGGCCAAAAGTATTGTTACAATGAATTACTGTAAGTAGACAGAGGCTACAATTTTCACTGATATTTTCTCTTGGGATCTAGAGAATTCTGCATCTTTGGTTCAAAATACAGATTGAGTAGGAATTATTGGGGGGTATTTTTTTTAACAATGCTTTTTCAAAGAAATACTTTGATGAAAAAATTGTTTTAGTTGATGCTGAAGTAACAAGTTACTGTGCACACTAACTGCAAGTTTTATTCAAGTCTGTCATCCAGAAGACTCTAGACATCTGGAAATGAAGCCATATTTGCTCAATTGCTATTCTGAAGAAAGCAAAGTATTTCACAAACCAGTGGGCTAAGTCAAGGGAGCTGATTGTCTGCCTTCTTTCTTTCCTTCTTTCTCTTCTCTTCCTTCCTCCTCCCTCCTGCCTGCCCTCTGGCTCTGTCTGGCTCTGATTCTTGCTCTCCTTCTCTCTTGGCCCTTCTCTCTCCTCTCTCTCTCCCCTAATCTAGAGATCCTTAGCCTGAAGCCTGTTTGCCACATGTTTTTACAACTCGTCTTCATTAAACCACATTTCTGTCAGCCAGAATTGTCACAGCGGTTCCAATTCTTTAATCGTCACAACCCCTCAGGTGAAAATGTTTCAGGTGCCAAAGAACAGCGAGTCTCACAACTGGGCTTCCCTCTGAACCGCAGGGACAGACACGTGGATTTCAAGTTGGAATCTTTTTCTGTGCTCTAGAAAGAGACATTCTGAAGGATGGAACTGCCATCAGCTTCAAGTCCCTGGAGAGGAGCCAGTGTTGCAAGGAGGCTGAGGAGAAGATAGACAGGTCAGATCTCTGGTCCTCAGAATGGGCTGTTCCTTGGGGTCACCTGGGGGCTTTAATTTGAAAAATTGTCCAGATGCCTGGCTTCTACCTGCAGAGATTCTGATATTGGCCTGCAACAGGAACTGAGTCTCAGTATTTTAAAAAAGCAGCAAAACTTGAGGATCATTGTTTTAAACTATGCTGTTTTCCCATTTAGGCCTTAGTTAAATTTTGGTCAAAGAAACTGCCCCTCTTTCGTTCGAGCTGGAAAATTATTCCAAAAGGAGGAAAAACTTCTTTCTATCTCTGTTCCTCATAATTATTTTGCTGTCACTTACTACAGTCAACTGGCCATCTACTAATCTATGATGATTTTTAATCAATTTATGTGGCCTGTCTTTAGATGCTTGATGTTGGAAATGCTACAGCCAAGCAAGTCCAAACAGCTGTAGGTACAAACACCAGTTGGTTTCTTTGCTCCTTAGGCCCCCTTCAAAATATTGGTGAAAAACTCAGTTGCCTGCTGAGTTGGGAGGCTGAGATGGGAGGATTGCAAGCTCCAGGTCAGCCTCAGCAACTTAATAAGACCCTGTCTCAAAATAAAATAAAAAAGACTGGGAATGTAGCTCAGTGGTAGAGTGCCCCTTGGTTTCAATCCCTATCGCTAGGGGAAAAAAAAACAAAACAACAAAACAAAAACTTTAGGTGTCTAGTGTGATACTAGTGAGCTGTCCTATTCAAAGGAGGCAACCCGTATAGGCTCAGGGTCTAGGCAAGTGCTCTACCACTGAACTACATCCCCAACCCTTTGATTTTAAGACAGGGTCACACTATGTTGCACAGGCTGGCTTCAAACTTGTGATCCTCCCGCCTCAGTCTCCCAAGTAGATGGCATGAAAGTGTGTGCCACTATGTCAAACAGATCCTTCAATATTTCAAGAGAAGTCAAGAACGATCCAATTCATATGGGACCTCCCAATATGTACATGTTGGCAAGTAATTAAACTGTGAATAATTAAATATATCTGATGCTGAGTGAGGAGTTACACACTTATAATCCCAGCAACTGGGTTGACTGAAAGCTAAGGCCAGCCTGGGCGATTTAGCAAAACCATGTCTCAAAATAAAATAACAAGTGCTGAGATTTAGCTCAGAGGTAGAGCACTTGCCTAGAGTGTGAGAGGCCCTGAGTTCAATCTCCAGCACCCAAAAGAAAAACAAAACCAAACAACAACAACAAAAAGACTGTATCTGCAGACCAAAAGCAAGCTGCTAGTACGCAACATCTGGCCTGGAAGGCTCTTCCTCTGGTTTTTGCTCTAACTCCCTCTCAACTTTTAGTACTCAGCCCTGCAGACAGATACTTTGAGGAGGCTCCCCTAGCTACTCCTCCCCCCATCCGGGGGCTTCACTTGGCACTTGGCCCATCTCCCTTGCAGACTGCCCACTACTGCAGGGCTGGCGTGGGGACTTAGTGTCCTTATTTTGGGAATGTATGTTAATCTCAAATTGGATACTCAGAAAACAAGTATTTATCAAGGGTGTGTGTATATATATATACACACACACACACACACACACACACACACACACACACACACAAATTCAACAAATTCAAATTATGACCACCAGAAATACAAATTAAGACAATAGACACTAGGAAAAAAACTCTCTCTCCAAATAGACCCATTTACCTTACTTCTCCCAGGATAATTCACTTTGTGAGAACCCTCAGAACACCTCCATGGGAGCACTTTCATCCTTAGAGGCTCTGCTATGTGGTGGTTAGAAGCCTGGCCTTTGCAGACAGCTTGGGTTCAAATTTGCTCTTGGGTTCACCTGTGTGAACTGGGGCAAATTGCTTAACCTTCTTATCCTTAGTTTTCTTATAAACTGGGGATAATGATAGAACTTTCCTTAAAAGGGTGTTAGGATTAATGATGCCAAGGATCATATACTGTGCTAGGCTGTTATTGTTGACCATGATTTAACACAGTGCCTTTCAAGAAATCTATGAGTTCCCATCTTTCAGAAGAAGCTCCAAGGTCACTCTGGTGTTGCGTTACAGAGCTAATGTTTAAATGAAGATGGGCTAAGTACATCACTTTCCAATCAAAACAGAGAAGAATCAGCCCAGTCCTTCCAAATGTTTGCCAGACTGCCAATGCTTAAAACCCACTCCCATGTATTAAGCTGTCCCTAGTTTCAGATGAGGCCCCAGGACACAAAAGTAGCTTTTAAGCCTCAACTCTGACTTTAAAACCAATAAAGGTTGCTTTTCTTTGGGGGTGGCAGGAGTTGTTTGTTTTGGTTTGGTTTGGTTTTGGGGGGATTGAACCCAGGGATGCTCTACCACTGAGCCACATCCCTAGCCCTTTTTTACTTTTTATTTTGAGACAGATTTGTTTGTTTTTGTTTTGTTTTGTCTTTGTTTTTGGTACTAGGGATTGAACCCAGAGGTGCTTAACCACTGACCGACATCCCCAGCCCTTTTTTATTTTTTATTTTAAGACGGGGTCTCACTGCTAAGGATGGCTTTGAACTTGTGATTCTCCTGCCTCAGTCTCCTGAGCCACTGGGATTACAGGCCTGTGCTATGATACCCAGCTTCCTGAGACACGTTTTTGCTAAATTGCTGAGGCTGGCCTTGATCTTGCAATCCTTCTGCCTCAGCTTCCCAAATTGCTGTGATTACAAGCGGGCACCACTGCTGCTGGGCTCCAGTAAGAGTTCTTAGCCTCTCTACCAGAAGCTGGGATTTCCCAGACCTATTAAAAATACTGATAATAATAAACTTACAAACCAACTTACCCACTCTTTATTTCATTTCCATCAGCTCATAAAAGAAAGAACATGCTAACACAAGTGCTTTTGAGAGGACACAATCTCAGAGAAACATAATTAAACGCTTTTAACTTTCTGACAAGCTCCAGGCATGGCTTTTTTAACTTTCCTTGTGACCTGGTGGAAGCGCTTTCTTCACCACTGCCTGTCTGCTACTGGTCTTTCCTTGTGCCTCCCTATTTGGTCCCCTTTGTCGTCTTTCTTTTCTTTGACTGTTCCTCCTGTTTGGTCTTTCCTTAAGAGCTGAGATAATTGCCCACAGTTTGTACTGGAATCATGCAAACCAGAGGTGGAAAGCCACCGGATCCACCCCAGGCACCAGGGAAAGGCTGTAGCCACAGCCCGGAACTGGATGGCTGTCCAGGTGGGAGTGGGAGTAGTCACTAGGGGAGGTGCCAGGGCACATGATGCAGAGTCCAGGAAAATGAAGAGGAAAAAGGACAGGAAAAGCATCAGAGCTTTTAACTCTACCTTCTTAACACCCAAAGGGAGAGAGCTGTCCAGTGGCAATAAGTTATGTTGACAAAGCAGGGAAATGTCACCTTTTGTACTGACAACTGCCCACGTGTACCGCTTTTTAAATTTTGATGGATTGATCGATGCAGTGCTGGGGATGGAACCCAGGGCCTTGAGTGTGCCAGGCAAGCCCTCTAACCCCGGAACTGCACCCAGCCCTGTGGTACCACCTTACAAGAGAGTCCCTTCAACAGCTTTCCTTTGGGGTTAACATTGAATTTGGTTCTCCTAGACTTAATCTAAAAAAATGGAAGTCATATTCAATTTCATTCATTCATTTGGCATTTTTGGTCTTGTCTTGTGTTTGTTTTTCCATAGTGGTAGAGATTGAACCCAGACCCTTGCACACCAGGGCTCCAGCTCTGAGCTGTATCCTCAGTACTGCATCCAACATTTATTTGGACCCTGGTTGGTGGTCTGCACTAGGGAAATAGTAGATTAATAAAATTTATCCCAGCCAGCCTTCCAGAGCCAACAGGGGTAGGAAAGACAACTCAGATAATTTAAGAAATTTGTTCATTTTCTGACTAGAGTTGTATTGATAATTATAGTACAAGCAGTTTCTCTCTGATAGTACTGTTTGCTAATGGGGACTGGGCACTTCTGAAACTCCAGGCACTGTGCTAAATATTGTATGTGAATTATCTCATAGAATAAAAAAAAGACTGGAAAGTATTACATACTCAGTAATTGATGGATGAATGGACAAATGATCTGTCACTACTGTCTTGTAAAGCAGTTTCTATGATGACCCCAATATTATAGATGAAGAAACTGAGGCATAGAAGAGTTAAGTAACTGGCTTAACATTACACAGATTCTGACTTCATGACTTGGTGACAGAAAAGTGACAAAGAATAAGAAGTCCTCTCCAACTAATGGAGACATTCCAGGATATTTTGGCACTGACAAAAATTACAAAGCAGGCAAATCTGAAACATATTTCCTTGTCATCTTGGAGACCATAGGCAGGGAGTTAGACCCCTGAATCAGAAAGACTCAGTAGGGGAAGGCAATTCTGAACTCTAAGAGAAGGGCCAGGGGATGGGAGTGACATGGCTCACTTGGCCTCGGAGAAATGCATCGTAGAAATGCTAAGGTCTAGGTGTAGTCTTGAAGGATAACTAAGAGGTGTCATGCAAGCTTGAAACCCTCCTAGTTCACAGGCATATCACAACTTGATGAAATTGGTAAATATTTTGAGGAGGGTACTGAGAACTGAACCCAGGGGATCTTTGCCACAGAACCACATCCCCAGCCCTTTTCATGTTTTGAGACAGGGTCTTACCAAGTTCTGAGGCTGGCCTAGAATTTGCAATGCCCTCAGCCTCCCGAGTCACTTGATTGCAGTTATGTGCCAAGTGGTACAGTAAATTTTATTGGCCACATTAAATATGTAAATGAATAGAGTACTAAATTACATGGGAGAGCCCAAATTGTACCAGAACCTCTAAATGCATTATTTCAATTGATTCTTTTATAGTGGGGAATAAATGTTTCTTTCCATTTTATAGAGGGAAAAAACTGAAATGCAACAGAGTTATGAAAGTTGCCCAAATTCACATTGCTAGACAATGTAGACTAGGATTTATTTTTTTTTTTTAATTTTTATTAGTTATTGATGGACCTTTATCCATTTATTTGTTTATATGTGGTGCTGAGAATTGAACCCAGTTCCTCACACATGTTAGGCAAGTGCTCTACCACTGAGCCCCAGCCCCAGCCCCTAGACTAGGATTTAAATTTCAGTCTGTTGGCCAAGTGTGTAGCACACACCTATAATCATAGCAACTTGGGAGGCTGAAGTAAGAGGTTTCCAAGTTTGAGACCAGCCTCAGCAACTTAGCAAGACCCTTTCTCAAAATATAAAAAAGGTTGAGAATGTAGTTCAGCGCTAGAGTGCCTCTGCATTCAATCCCTACCATAAGACATCTGCTCAAAGTAAAAAATTAAAAAAAAAAAAAATAGAGTAAAAAATGTTGGAGCCTAGCCTAAGGGAGTGGCCCTGGATTTAATTCCCAGTACACAATAAATAAATAAAGAGAGAGAGAGAGGAAGGAGGAAAAGGAGGAGGAGGAGGAGGAGGAGGAGGAGGAGGGAGAAAAGAAGAAGGAGGAGGAAGAGAGAGAGAAGGAGGAGGAGGAGGGAAGGGACGGAGAGAAGAGAAGGGAGGGGAGGAGAAGAGGAAAAAAAGAAATGCTACAGCCAGAATTAGAACTCAGGGCCTTTGACTTCTCATCTCTCCTTCTCTTACACCAGTTTTAATTCCTACAGTTGAGTCAGTCTACACCCCAAAACGGAGCTGGATTTAGTATCAGCAATTACCTGATAATTTCCCGTTGCCTGATCCAGAGTGTAGCTGATCAGAAGAGAGGAAAAAAAATGTGTGAAAGAAAAAAGATTAGGGCCCCTACAAATGACATAGGTGGAGGCAACTGACAGGTTCCCTCACCAACTGACTGTAGGACGTTCCACTCTGCAGTACCCATGCCAGACAAGACCCCAGGCCAGCCACCACCATGCTTTTGTTGTTGTTGTTGTTGTTGTTGTGCAGTGCTAGGGATTGAACCCCAGGTGCTCTACCACTCCCAGCTACACTCCCAGTCCTTTTTATTTTTTATTTTGAAAAAGGTTCTTTCTAAATTTACCAGGTCAGTCTTGAACTTGAGATTCTTCCGCCTCAGCCTCTCGAGTTGCTGGGATTACAGGTGTGTGTGCCCCTGCGCCGGGCTTATCGCAGTGTACTTTGGACACTTTCAGTAAATGCAATCATCCTCTATTCCTTGTGATGAATAAACCTGCTCACAATAATCCTCAATCTCAGTGGGGACATACCTAATAAATTCAACTATCTGTAAGAAGAAGGCAGAACACAATTACTTAAAATAATAATAATAATTCTTTAGGAGAAAGCAGAAGCAAAGCAGGAGGAGGAATAGGTCCTGGTCACCCAGGATTAGAAGGCACAGTTTTCCAAAATCCCTGAAGTGGATAGCCATGCTTCCTGCAACCAATGCACACAGGGCTCCTTCACCTGGCACATTAGTAAGATAGGTGTTTAGGGTTTATTTGGAAGTGGTGGGTGAATGTAGGCAGAAGAATTCTCCAAGACAAAAGAAAGAAGTCAAACTCTGCCTCTCATCCCAAGAAATGTGCCTGTCTTCCATGCCAATCTTTGCAGACCCTGTGGGGCTCTCTGTCCATGGAAATGGCATCTGAGCCAGGCACAAGGGCACAAGCCTGTATTCCCAGTGGCTTGGAAGGCTCAGGCAGAAAGATCTCAAGTTCAAAGCCACCTCAGCAAAAGCAAGGCTGGCTAAGCCACTCAGTGCATACAAATAAAATACAAAATAGGGCTGGGAATGTGGCTCAGTGGTCCAGTGCCCTTGAGTTCAATCCCTGGTACCAAAAAAAAAAAAAAAAAAAAAAAAAAGGCATATGCAGTTGGTTTAGCAAGGTCTCCTCCTATTACCTTTGATAGCAAATTAATTATTTTTCTCTTTTGCAGTGAGTCTACAACACTTTCAACTACCAGTATTGCTAGTGAAAAAGAATAGATTAAAAATGTGACCAAGTGCATTTCCTGTAACTCTTTGGTGGGGTTAAGGGCATTTTCTTTTTATCAAACATTCCTTTTCCCTACTAACTTAAAAGGACACAATATGATGTGGGGACATGGGTAGGATTTGACCTCTAAATTCAAGGCCTTGGTTTGCTAATTCAGTCAGGCTTGTTATTAGATTTCAAGAGACATTTACCAACAGAAAGCTGAGAACAGTCATAAAAGCCTTTCCTGAAAAATATCCTATATTGGTCAGTAGAAAATAATTAAGAAACAAAAAAAAAAAAGAAAGAAAGAAAATAATTAAGAAACAGTATTCATTGTATCACTATAATTTTGTTTGCAGAAATAAAACATACACAAACACATAAACATACACGCAGGTAAAAAGATTAGAAGAAATAACAAAAAATTACAGATAGCTCTACCTGGATACTGAGAATATGAGTAGTTCTTATTTTCTTCTTTTTACTTTTTAATTATTTTTATTATTTATTTATTTATTTATTTATTTATTTATTTATTTATTTATTTATTTATTTTGAGATGGGGATCTTGCTACATTGCCCAGGTTGGTCTTGAACTCCTGAAATTCAGTCCCTGGAATAGCTAGTTTTTGTATGCCACGGCTCCTGGCATTCAGACTTTTTTGGTGTGTGTGTGTGTGTGTGTGTGTGTGTGTGTGTGAGAGAGAGAGAGAGAGAGAGAGAGAGAGAGAGAAAGATATGCTGGGGATTGAACCCAGGGACTCTATTCCACTGAGTTATATGTACAGCTCCAGCTCCACCTCCACCCCTTTAAAAAAAAATTTTTTTTTAAATAGGGTCTCACTAAGTTGTTCAGGTTGGCCTTAAACTTGCCCAACTCAGACTTCTTAATCATAATACTAGAAGCTAGAAACCAATGGAATAATACCCTCAAAATTCTAAAGAAAAATAATTATTAGTGTGGCACTGTATACCTAACCAAAGTTTCATCATATATTATGGTCAAAGGGGGAAAAAAGACATTCTCACAATTACCAGTCTTCAAAGCTATTTACTCCTCCTCCAAACGTAGTCAGTAAATCAGATAGAAGCAGCCATGGACATAGGAAGCAGATTTTCACATGGGGAGTGGTGATGGGAGCCCCAGGGGGATGGCAACAGGAATCTGAGAACAGCCAGTCTAAGGTGGTACAAGCCACAAGCCCCGGAGGGGAGCTTCAGGGAGATAAAATTGGGGGAACATAAGACGTGTCTGAACATCTTAAGAGAGGACAAAATACCACAGAGTACAGACTGAACGGATGAGTGCAAGAAAATGAAACAAAACACATACAGAAAGACAAAACAAAGCACATGGGGAAAATAAGATAATTATCAGGGAAAACAAAAAGTTGGGTGGGGGAAGGGAAAGCAATGTCATGTTCTGCAATATGACTCATCTGTGAAGAACCACTGTAAACCCTGTTGCTGACCAAACAAAAATTATGAGGTCATTATATTGGGAGGAGAGAGGATGGGCAGGATGCATATGGAGAGGGGTGTGGCGGGGTCCAAACTTGCTGATCTGCAGTGGGAAGTCATGTAGGAGCACCTAAAGTCGGAACATCCAGAGGTGAGCAATCCAAGCATGTTCTCTAGAAACACGGAGGCCCTAGAAAAGGCAGCATCTGATAAAAGAAGGCAATTGCCTCTGGGGAGGGGGACATGGGGATAGGGAGGTGGAGGACCACTGCCTTTCCTTACAAACCGCACAAAACCACTTTATGCTTTAAACTCCAGTCATATATATTTTTGATATAAGAATAAAGCAAAAAACTAAAAATTAGAGAAAGGCATGGGGGAGCTGACTGTGTGTGTTTGGGTTGGAATCCCCTTGTAGCACTAACCTACATCTGACCTTGCCGGCTTCCTTAACCTCTCAGAGCCTGTTCATTTCCGTCTGTTAAATTGGGACAATGGTTGCTGTGAGGATTAAATGAGGTTTAATGTGTAAGGCCTTTTGCTCATATTGGACAATTAATGTCAGCTTTCATTTCAAATGGCCAAGGCATCCACCTTCTCAATTGGCCCGGGGAAGGAGACTGGCAGCCAGTGTTTTTTCTGCCATTGGAGCAGAGTTGTACTTGCACCCAACACTCAACTGTTAGAGGAGGGAGAGTTAGGATCAGTGTTTCTCAATCCTGAACAAGGTACAGACTCCTTTCAAAGGAGAAACAAAACAAAACAGCAGACTCCCACAGGTGCAGTGTCAACTTAGACTTTCTCAATTATAATGTTATTTAAATGTGTTAACTTCTTATATACACAGAACTTATATGCACAGGCAAAGTCTGAATCAATTTAATAAATAAAGTAAAAATAAATTTAAATGCAAGCCAAATCACGAAACCAGTAGAATTCAGATGAGCATTAATTGAATGTGACAGATGGTGACGTTCAGCTGACATGAAATCATGACTCCTCAAGGATACATGTACAGCAGGTTCTTATAGGTTCTCCGTGTCCATTCCAATGAGAGCAGGTTGATGACCCCAATTTCTCATTGCTTTTCTGTGAATCCTCCTTCCATAAGGGTAACATGATAATTCTTGGGTTTTTGCATGGTGCTAGCCTGCTCTCTTCTGTAAGTTTTATTTTATTTTATTGGACAATTAAAAACTGTACACATTTCTGGGATACAATATAACAGCAAAGATAAACAGGGAGTTAAATACAGCATGATCTTGCTTATGGGTGGAATCTAAAACAGACTCATGCTGTAGCACACACATGTAATATCAGGGACTCAGGAGGCTGAGACACTTAGTGCCTGAGCAAAATCGAGGCACTAAGCAACCCAGTGAGACCCTGTCTCTAAATAAAATACAGAACAGGGCTGGGGATGTGGCTCAGTGGTTGAGGCCCCCTGAGTTTGATCCCTGGTACCAAAAAGAAGAAGGAGGAGGAGAAGGAGAAGGAGGAGGAGGAGGAGGAGGAGGAGGAGGAGGAGGAGAATAGTAGTAGTAGTAGAATGTCAGTTGAAGAGGCTGAGGAGGGTGGTGGTGGAAAGAAGGGGGGGACACCAATGAGTACCCAGTTGCAGTTAGCAGGAGGAATGAGTTTTCAAGTTCTGTTGCATAGCACAGTGACTATAGTTAATAATGTACTGTATATTTCAAAACAGCAAAAAGAGAAGATTTTAAATATTCTCACCACAGAGAAATGAAAACTATTTGAAGTGATTAATATGCTAATTGGCTAGCATGTCTCTTTCCTGTCAGGTCTACCAATGATCTTTTCTCATTTGTCCAGTAAAATGAAAGTAACACAACTTGGCACCAACTCATAAACAGAAACAGAAACTCAGGCTCAAGAGTTGAGAAAAGCCTCAAATTAAAGATCAACGTGGAAAACCAGAGAATTCCTGAACAGAACTCCTTGGAGGTTAATGAAGCCCTCCTGGGGAGCCTAACCCAGTCAAGAATGAGGCCTCTGCAGCCAGCAGGCGCCAGCCCTCCTCTGCCCTTCCTCCCCATCTCCTCCCCAGAAGTGTGTCCAGTCAAAACTGCTGGTTCCATTCTGCCTTTGACCATACCCATGGGGCATCTATTAGGCTCCAGTGAAGAGTTCTACTTTCTGTACCCAATTGTTCCTCTTTCTATTGTACTGGTTGTGATGGGTCCTTGGGTTGCTTTCTTTAAAAAAAAAAAAAAAAAGTCTTCCTTTTTTAAAACACATATGAAGATATTTATCTCATACAAGGACAAAAACCAAGTTCTTTGACTTTTCAAATCATACTATTTCTCCTTATCATAGAAAATGTTTGCTGACTTCTTTGATGCTCAAAATCTATGTATTTTAATATTTTGGGGGTTTTTTGTTTGTTTGTTTGTTTGTTTGTTTGTTTTTTGTTTTGGTACTGGGGATTGAAGCCAGAGTGCTTTAACACTGCGCTACAGCCCCAGCCCCTTTTTAAAATTTGACAGAGACTCACTAAGTTGCCAAGGCTGGCCTTGCACTTGCAATCCTCCTGCCTGAGCCTCCCAACTTGCTGGTGCTATAGGCATACATCATCATGACCGGCAATTTGTATTCTCTTTTTGTGTGTGTGTATGGTACCAGAGATTGAACCCAGGAGCACCTAACCACTGAGCCACATCCCCAGCCCAGTTTTTTTTTTTTTTTTATCTGTTGCATTTTTATAACTCCCGAGTTTATTTTGAAAACAATCTTTTCTGACATATATCCATGTGAATTTGAGATTATAGTGAAACTACCTGTATTTGCCTATAGCTTTTAAATACTCATGAAACATTTATTAACATATCAATACTTAAGGACACTAACATAACTGACTGCTTAAATTATTTTTTCATACCTAAGCCAATTTACATTTGAGATACCTGTGCATATAAAACAAACATACCCCTCAACCAACCATAGGATACATAGCATACAAGGGTCCTTTCCAGATATAATTAAATTTTAGGATACAAAGTGGCTCAAATGAGAGCAAATAAGCTGACTTTGTGAAATAAATCAGACAAAAACCAACAAATACTAAAGGTGCTAAAGATCGATCCCATCGGTCTGTCTCCTATCATGTGCACTGTGTGTGTGTGAGCTGAAACACTTGCTGCAACCATGGAGAGCTGCTATGGACAGGGTCACTGTGACTCTGGATACACAGATGAGCACAGGTGCCCTGTAGGCACTGGCCAGCCACACACAATCACTGCAGGGAGACCAGGCCATCCAACCTTACTGGGCACAGAGACTAACCTGGGCCTTCGGGTGTGTGTACTTAGTGGTTGGGGCTGTTTTTCTCTCTGCTCACTCCACCAGCATAATCAGGGCAGAGCGAAGGCTCCACTAGTCTAAGAACTCTCACTGCACCCTACAAACTGTCTTTGAGTCCAACATTTTTATTGATTCTTCTGTAGACACAGCTGGTTTCCACCTACAATGATCTGTCAGGTCAGGTCAGAGACAACAGTCAGCTGAAGGGTCAGGCGGGGCCTGGGGCAAAGGAGTGGCAGTACACCGGAGCATAGGATGAGGATGCAGAACGTGGATTGGGAGTGTCCCCAGCTGGTAGCGGGCAGGTGGTACTGGTGGACCTTCTCCAGGAAGGCTTTGCAGCACCTGAGACACTGCTGGTACACCACTTCAAAGTCAGCATCGTTCCTGTAATAGGGATCTTCAATAATGAGTTGTTTCTGTGGATCATAGCTTCCAAGAAGTTCAATTTTAGCTTTGCAGTTTTTAACTTGATTACTTTTTCTATTCAAATCTCTCAGGTTGCGTTCATCCATACACAATATATAGTCGAATGTGGCCAGATCTTCTTTGGTCACCTGTCTTGCCTTATGGGCTGGGCTAATGCCATGATTTCTTAGGCAGTTCACGGCTCTCGGGTCCGGGGCCTGGCCCACGTTCCAGTCGGAAACAGCACCGCTGTCCATGGTCCAGTTGTCTAAATCGTTTTGATCAGTTACAAGTTTTCTGAAAAAAACTGCTTCTGTGATGGGTGACCGGCAAATGTTACCCAAACACACTAACAGCACGGACTTAGGACCATTCTCCACCATCTTCAAACGCAGACACTCGCGCCCCCAGTTTTGTATTATATTTAGAGACAAGATCTCATTGAGTTGCTTAGGGCCACTCTAAGTTACTGAAGCTGCTTTGAACTTGTGGTCCTCCTGCCTCAGCCTTCTAAGCCCCTGGGATTGCAAGTGTGTGCCACCACACCTGGCTTCTATATGTTCTTGATGTATTAAAAGTAAATTAGGTCTAGGGATGTAGAACAGTGGTAAGCACTTGCCCATTGTGCACAAGGTCCTGGGTTCACTTCCCATGACTGCAAAAAAAAAAAAAAAAAAAAAAAAAAAAAACAGGAAACAGAGAAAGACATATAAATGTCCTTTTGTGGCATGACTTGTTTTCCAAGGGTTTTGAGTCTTTCTTAGAAAGAGGCAGTGTTGTTAAAAGATATACTGAAACTAGGGATCGAACCCAGAGCTTTGTTCATGGCCAGCAAAGGCTCTACTGCTCTTAGCCCATGGTTCCACACACATTTTCTTTGTTTTTTGTTTTTTATTTTTTTATTTTTTTTTATTTTTGTTTTCTGATACCAGGGATTGAACCCAGAGGTGCTTAACTACTGAGCCCCATCCCCAGCCCTTTTTACTTTTGTTTTGAGACAGAATCTTGCTAAGTTGCTTGAGGCCTCACTAAGTTGTTGAGGCTGGCTTTGAACTTGCAATCCTCCTGCCTCAGCCTCCAGGGCCACTGGGGTTACAGGTATGTGTCACTGCACCCAGCTAGGTTTCACATTTTCTATTAGGTGATTTTCTATTTGTAGAAGGAAGAAGACATATGCCCTGCATTAGAGAAGTGCTCCGTTCATGCAGGGAAGTCAGTAGGTCTGGGTCTACCTGATGTATAGCAGATAAAAATAAACTAGAAAAGTCATGTTGGGTAGATGGTTAGGTTTGAATTTTCCCCTACAGTTTCAGTGTGATGTATGTGTGAGTAGCTATCTATACATATATATGATAATACTTATGTAAGGAAAGCACTGTCCTAGATATGGGGAATCTAGAGATATTTTTTACAGTGCTTCTCAGAAGGAAGACTTGGACATGACACACAAATCAAATAATAACTATGGAAAGCAATTTTATAGAGAGTCACAATAATACTGACCAAGTATTTCTTGTAGATTTTTTAATGAGTTAAATCTAGATTAACTAGAAAACTGGATGGTCTGCATGTCCTTCAAACAATTTTTGGTAGATAACATTTCTATCAAACAGGGCTTGGGTGAACTGGGCAAAAGGGGATTGGGTTTACCTTCTTTGCAAATACTTGCCTAAATTTGATTCTTATAATAATTGGTAGGCACTGAAAGTTGAAATCAATGAGCTGATATCATTATATATAATTGATATGTGTAAATTTTAGGGGGCAGTGACAGGAAGAACAGAGAGATCCAGAAGGAGTTTATTACATTGTATAAGATGAAAAAAAAATAAGAATTGAATTAGATCGTAGTGGGAGACATGCAGGAGTATATAGATACTAAAGTGGTGACATTGCTAAATCTTGTGATCAAATACTGCAGAGGAGTGAGAAGTGAAAGAAATCTTAGAAGCCTCTCAGATTCTAGTCTTGGGTTTCTGGGTAAGCTTTAGTTCCCTTAAATAGAATAGCAAAGAACATATCAGGAAAGACAGGCATGGTGGTGCAAGCCTATAATACCAGTGACTCAGGAGACTGAGGCAGGAGAATCACAAGTTCCAGGCCACCACATATCCAGGCCCTAAGGAACTTTGTGAGACTCTATCTCAAAGTAAAAAAATTTTAAAATGGCTGGAAATGTGGCTTAGGGTTTAAGCACCCCTGAGTTTACTCCCTAGTACCAACAAAAAAAAAAAAAAAAAAAAAAAAAACATAGAAGAGGTAGAATGTAGGATGGGATTAAAATTTCTGGTAAAATATGATGATAGAATGAGGTAATGGTTGGATGAAACTTCTCTCTTTAATATAGAAAGTATAAATATTGATGGGACTTTACATTGCTCTGGTTACCTTAGGAGGCAGTTTGGCAATATCTAATATAACATTAAAATACACACACCACATGACCCATCAATTACATTTCTCAGTATCAATCTCAGAAAAAATATATATGTGCACGGAGAAAGATATACTAAGGTGTGCCCTGCAGCATTTGTGATTAAAAGAAAAAATACTGTTGAAATGACCTTTGATATGGAAATGATTAAGTAAACTTTGATAGTGTTTTCACACTTTGCTGAATTATAAAAATCCCCTGAGACATTGGTTGAAAATAACTTCTCCAATCCCCTCTTCAGTACTATAGAATCAGATTCTCATGAGGGCTGGGAATGAATGTTTCTAGGTGATTCTTGTCATTAGGAAAGTTCCAGAAAGAGCTATGAAAAATGTTTCTAAAACTATTTCTACAAACAAATAGGAGGTAGAAATTAAAAAGAATGAGGATAGATCTGCATGGAGCAACTCCAATGAGATCCTAGATATATTGAGCCACTAACACAGACTATAAAATGAACACACAATATGATATTACATAACCACAGACCCACACAGAGAACAATGTATTTCTAGAACAAATAGGGACTTAGGGGTGGTGATCTCAAAGGGAACTTCTGTTGTAGCTATAATGCTTGATTTTTTTTTTTTGCAATACTGGGGATAAAACCCAAGGCCTCACACATTCCAAGCTAGCATACTGCCACTGAGCCACATTCTCCCCTTGATTTTTTTTTTCTTACAACCAAAGTAAATTCTGTAATTAGAAGAAAATATTTGTTTATAGCCAGTTTAGTTGAAGTGTTGAAGACAATCAATGCAAAATATGCAATTACTTCCAGACACCATTCACCTCAAGACCTTCCCTGGTTAAATTTTATCTGTATGATACTCATTCATCAAATATTTGACACTGTTTTCCATGTACAATGAAGCAGATTCATAGTTTTTGGAAAGCCAGGAAAAGAAGGTGGTGGGGATGGGAAACAGGTAGCATGAAAACCTCATCAGAGTGATAGAATTCATGTCTACCCATGCTTATTTATTTATTTTTCCTTTGTACAAGGGATTGAACCCAGGGGCACTTAACCAGTGAGCCATATTCCAGCCCTGTTTAATTTTTTTTTTTTTTTGGACAGGGTCTTACTAAGTTGCTGAGGCTGGTTTTGAACTCACAATCCTCCTGCATCAGCCTCCTGAGCTGCCAGGATTACATGTATGCTCCATGTGGCCAGCATGTCTACCCATCTCTTTTTCTTTCTTTCTTTCTTTCTTTCTTTCTTTCTTTCTTTTTTTTTTTTTTTTTTGGTATCGGGGATTGAACTCAGGGAGACTCACCACTGAGCCACATCCCCAGCCCTATTTTATATTTTATTTACAAACAGGGTTTCACTTGCCATTGCTGAGGTTGACTTTGAACTCAAGATTCTCCTGCCTCAGCCTCCCAAACCATTGGGATTACAGGCATGCCTCACCACATCAGGCTCCCATCTCTAAGACAATCCAAATACTGTTTCAAAGGCCCAGTTCTTGCAACATTATCTCATCTCTCTATCTTGTAAACTGCCATATCACTTCCTTCATCTACTAACATATTTCAAGTCACACCTCTGCCCCCACTGTCCGCCTCCACACCACTTTGTAGAGGCTAAAGCCCAGCAGTGCCCTGCATACCCAGCTCTCAATGCTAAATGATTATTGAAGGAGATGCTTCTGGCTCTGCCTGCAACGTCTGAGAATGCTCATCTACTCTACAGTGTAATTACTGCTCTGTACAAGTCACTTAGTCCTCTCTTCCTCACATCCTCACCCCATCTCTCCCTCTTCTTCACTGTTGTTTAAAACTCCTGAAACAGGAAACATGTTTTTATTACATAATTAAAGATAAGTTTCAAAATTCAACCTCCCTGGAGAAAACTAGGCTTCCCAGACCACAGAATGATCAGAAGTGGGAAGAGGAGAGAGAGAGAATATCCAGTTCTATTGTACCTGGGGTAAGGTAAAGGGTAGAGATGGAGAATAGAAACTTGGTTGGTTCCTGGAAAAGGAAAAACAGACATGGAAAAGGAAAATTTTCTTTGTATATACACTGCATCTGTCACCCGCAGCCATATTGAGTTCTTTTCTATTCTCTGCAGCCATCTGAACAGGAACTATCCTGAGGTGAGGGCAGTAGCTCAGTGGTACAGTGCTTGAGTGTCATGCATGAGACCTTGGGTTCAAATTCCAGCACTGTTAAAAAAAAAAAAAGAAAGAAAGAAAGAAAGAATGATCCTATTGTGATAGAGCTTATTGCAAGGCCTTCCCCCTGAGTTCAATCTACCCAGAGATGAGGGGCAATGTTTCCTGAGAATGCTCTTCAATCATGAGCGACTACACTAAGAGATGAAGCTGAGAAGCATGCGGTGTCTCCAGCTGGTTCCAGACTAGCAGCACTAGGGACTGGACAAACCATTGTTCTTTATATAGACCATAAGTCCTGGAACTTCATATCTTACAATGTTAGTGCCTGTTCTTTCCCCTAGCCCTCCACCAAAATCACATTGCTTTTATTATTTATTGAAGTTACATATTAGGAGCTTGAAGGAAACATTTGGTCCCCCACACAGGATCACTGGAGATGGCTTCTAAAAGAACTGCATTGTGTTAGTATCAATAGGGTTCACTTATCACCTCTCTTTTGGAAGCCACAAGGAGAGGGAGTGCTCCCCTGTCCCAAGGATTCAGAGCTGTGATTCAGAAGAACTGCCGTAATCTTCTGCAGAGTTAATAAATGCCCTGATCTCAGTGTTCTTCCTTTTGATGGTTTCCCTGTGTCCCCATGAGCAGCTGAAGGCAAGGAAGCTCACTGATGTTGTCTGAGACAGGTCAGTCCCTGGGTCCACATTGGTGGGGGCCCGTGAAGGATGCACAGGAATTCATTGTGGCCTCTTGCTCAGGAAACCAAGACTGGGCTGAGGATGTAGCTCAGTGCTGAGCATCTGCTTAGAATATATGAAGCCCTGAGTTCCATTCCCAGCATACACACACACACACACACACACACACACACACACACACACACACACCAGTGGTAGCCAGATCCAGTGGCAGAAGGATTATCAAGTTTGAGGCCAGTCTCAGCAACTTCATGAAACCCTATTTCAAAATGTCTCAAAACAAAAATTGAAAAAGACTGGGGACATAGGTTGATGGTAAAGAGCCCCTAGGTTCAATCCCCAGTGCAATTGGAAGGAAGGAAGAGAGTAGTCGTATTTGGGTGCACAAAGCCATTCAGTCCTATCACCTCATCTCCTCCCTTTCCCCCCATACCACCTGAGAGTGCCATGCTCAAGACAGGACAAGTTCCTGCCCAGGCTGTACCCTTTCATAACTAAATGTCTGACTCAAGCTTCCTCCTGTGCTGGACCTCATTCTCACCATCCCTCTAGGATAATTTTCAGTCATTTTTCAAGGTGAGCCTGAAACATTTTTTCTTTGGAGTCTCTCCTGGTCTCACTCGCTTCATGTTGGCTTTGTCAACTCCTCCTATGTGACACCAATAAAGCCCACTGAGGACTTTATTCCTGTACATTTTCCTCTGCTGCTATGCTGAGCACTCTTAGAAGATGAAGACATCATCTCATCCTTACTAGTAACAAACCCAATTACCATTTTCTGAGCACTATTGTATTCTAGATTCAGGCCCTTCAGTTCATTTTCTCAGTTCTTCTATCAAGCACTTTTTTATACCAACCACAAATGTGAAAATTGATCATCAGGGAGGTATAGCAGCTTGCTATAGGTCACTCAGCCAGTGAAAGGTGTAACTAGGGTTCCAATTTATATACCACTATCCTTTAGCTTCTTGTGACTTCAGGACTGGGCAATGCATAATTAGTGACCAACTTCTGGTTGCTAAGAAAAACAACCAGAAGTATAATATGCTGACAGAAATCTTTTGACTGTGTGCATATTTCCTCTGGTAGGGTTTGGCACACAGCCTTTATTTTCCGCAGCCTTATCACCAGGCTGATAGTTTATAGAAGTCCCACTTTACTGGTAAAACTCAATTTTATCTTGACTTGTGTTTGTTAAGTACCTTTTCAAAACGAGTCATCAGCTAACAGAATCTCTTAGAAGACAATGGTCTTGGCCTTGTTCCTAGAGTACAAAATGAGAAAGTTTTACCAAGGACCGGAAGAACAGTGTGTAGGAGCTTCCAGGCAACATGTCCTTGAAGTTTTAAAATTGCTTTAGGTTTTAATTTTGGAGATAGGGTCTCCTATGTGTCCCAGGCTGACCTCAAGCCCACGGCCTCAAGTGATCCTCCTTCCTCAGCCTCCTGAGTATCTGGGACTGTAGACTCATGCCACTGTGTCCAGCTTCCTTGTATTTTATATACATGAACTGGGGAACTGAGCAAAAACAGAAAAGATTTGATTTTTAAACTTGATGATGTTTAACAATAATAGCCTCCTTAAGACTGAGTGCTAGCTGGGATTGGTGATGCATGCCTATAATCCCAGTGGCTCAGGAGGCTGAGGTAGGAGGATCCAGAGTTCAAAGCCAGCCTCAGCAAAAAGCTAGGCGCTAAGCAACTCAGTGAGACCCTATCTCTAAATAAAATACAAAATAGGGCTGGGGATGTGGCTCAGTTGTTGAGTGCCCCTGAGTTCAATCCCTGGTACCCTCCACACACACACACATACACACACAAAAAAAATAAAAAATAAAATAAAAGACTGAGTGCTTATTTTGTGGCTAACTCTGTGCTTCGTGATTTATAGACATTATTCCTAATTGTTATGTCTTACCATCACCAATTTATAGAACAGGAAATTGAGGCTTCTTAAGCCTAATTGTCCACGTCCTCTCAGATACTCTAATATCTGCCTCAAAAGTTTGTGCCCAAATTTCCATGGCTTGACCCTGACTCTCTGAAAGCAACTTAAGTACTATCAATATAACAGAACCAACTTTATCTTGAGCAAATCCCCTAAAAACCTTTTCAAGTTCTATGGTTAATCAAGGTGATTCTGATTGTTAAACAGTTATGAAACACAAATTCTTAGAATCCCCAAATAGCACTGTCTGCATAATTGCCTCACTTGACACTTCCTTTTACATCCATAAAATTAATTAGGTAAGAGCAGTATTTTTTTTTTTTTTTTTTAGCACCGGGGATTGAATTCAGGGGCACTTGACCATTGAATCACATCCCCAGTCCTATTTTGTATTTTATTTAAAGACAAGGTCTCACTGAGTTGTTTAGCACCTCACCATTACTGAGGCTGGCTTTGAACCCTCGACCCTCACACCTCAGCCTCCCTAGCCACTGAGATTATAGGCATGCGCCACGGCGCCTAGCTGTAAGGGCAGTATGATGATCCTATTTAGATGAGGAGACTGGGGCTCAGGGAAACAAAGCCACAGGAAATAATGGGATTGGAACCCAGGTCTTTCCCTGGAATCCAGAAAACTTTAATGCAAAAAGCATATTGTTCTGAGGTTTTTGTGGTGGAGGTGTTTAGTGGTGCTGCGGATCAAAAGCAGGACCTCCTTTATGCTATGTAAAGCTCCCTACCACTGAGATACACCCCCAGATCCTGTGGTGAGTATTTTGAACTTAAGAAGCTGGAAGCCTATCATACACAGAACTGCTTGTTCTTAAATGGTTGGCACGTGCCCATTCCTTCCTCATCCACCTCTCCCACTGATACCTTTTTTCCTTACTATTTTCATTTATTACAAAATATTGTAGCAAGAATAAAGGAAATAATTATAAGAAATTTCATTCATAGTTTGAGCAATCCAAATTAAAAGTTTAGGTTTCAATTATTCCTCTCTAGCCCTTAGCCATATACCAGGAAAAAGAGACATTTGCACAGATATACACACAAATAAACATTTAAACTGCTCTAGGAAGTCATCTGAAACTTGGTATAGATGAACAGCTTTGGTCACAGGCACCTAATTCACAGAATCCAAAGAGACCCTTGTAGGTGGTTTTCTCTGTGACAGTACAAATTTAGTACCACGAAGCAGGAAAAGAATGAGAAGGAATGGCATCAAGGGAGACCCACACAAATCTATAAATATTTTTAAAAGTTTCGTCACCATTACCACATCCCAAATTCTGAAAGTGATAATTATTCTTTAATAGGAAGCAATTGCCTGTTTCTCTAAGGCAAAACGTTACTGATCCTTTGAATGTTATCTTAATAAGAGGGACGTTAGCCAAAATATTTGCTGTAGTTATCTCTGGGTAGAGAGATTCCAAGTGGTACTTAAGTTACTCTTGATTCTCTTTGCACTTGCTGGGTTTTCTATAATGAACGTGTAATATGTTTGTAATAAGTTTAAACTTATGAGTGATAGTGGTGTCAAATACAATGTGAAGTTGATCTAAAGGAAAGAATCTACAAAAATTAGACGTCAGGGGCAGATCACATGGTCCCTACCTTACAAGGATAACCAGGCTGTCCCTTAGACCAGGGAGCCTAGAACCTGGGAGATGCAAGTTCTAGCCCAATTCTCCTTCTCATATAATATCTGCTGAAAGCCTTCTGCTCTTTCTTTTTATTTTTTTTTAAACTTGGAAAGATCATTCCTAAACCATTTGTCAACAGAGAAGATGTGATTCTAAGAACATGTTATGGATTTCCTGCAGAAAGGGTCCAATATCATTTAGTAGAGAATAACACCCATAGAAATGTGTGGGAGCTTTGCTGTCAAGTCCTATAGTGCTTTAATAAAGGAACGTGTCATTTTTCTTCAGCTCAATTTCAGCTAAAAATATTAGACTAGTTTTCGTTGCTGTTCATTCCATAGTTTTTCTGCAATTTGGACACCTTAATGATTTCATGCAAAATTCACTGCCTAAAGAATCTTGGTGGCTTCTGTCTGATCTTGGTTTCTCCCTTTGATGTGGATTACTTATGTGCATCCATCATGGTAAAAAACAGCAGAGTTTGGGCAAACACTGCTCTCTCAGACCCCCGCTCCCTTTCAGGCCTGGAGATCCTTCATCTAACCCAGTTCCATTCTTGTGCCTCTTCCCGCTGGCTTTCCCAGTGCCATTTTTATTAAAGCCCCGGCTCATCCCACATTCAGCTGCATGACTTCTTACAGGCTTCAGAATAAATCACCACATTGCTCCGATCTTGGCTTCTCTGCCCTCGGCTTTCAATTAAATTTAGAATTGACTTTAAAGGTACAACCTCAATGTACATGGTTGAAAATGACCTTGTTTCCCCTTTCCCACCACCTGCGACTTCCTGCGCGGGGCTCTTATACTCCAGCTCCTGGTTCAAAAAGTAGAAACAGGAATTTGCTACATGCTCCTGTGGCAAACTATAAGTCTCAAGCTGTTTAAAGTCTTTAAAGTCCCATCCAAAAGGTAAAGTACACTCTGCAGAGAGAAATCTGGGGGCCTGAATCTCTCTGGCTGCCTCTGTTCAGGAAGAGACACAGAAGGAGAGGAAGAAGAAGAAGAAGAGAAGGGAGAAGGAAAAAAAAAATACCTTTGAGTGAAGCACTTTTAATTTGTTTAATTTCTACAATTTGCACTCAGGTGATTAGTCTGTTTATAATTTGCATCCACTATTAAGGTAATTGTATCGAATTAATTTAAATGATTGGTGACAAGATTAAGAGGACATCAAGGCAGATTTTAACATCAAAACGGACTTTTATCTTTTGTCTTGTCATTTGGCTTTTCACTCTTAGCAAGGAATATGGCATAGTAAGAAGCAGCATTGGGTGATTTAGAATTGGGCCTGCTCCTGCCAATTTCTCCCTCCTGCCTTTGGAAGTCTTTAGCAGTCATGAGCTGGTAAACACTTCTTCCCCTGTTCGCAAACCATTAATATTTTAAGGCACGTAGTTCTATCTAACTAAGGGCAATAAGGTCCCTTCCAGTTTGGAAGAGAAGATGGAAAGAATGATTTGTTTGTCTGAAGGAAGGATCAAACAAGATGCGGTCTGTGAAAAGATGTGCAAATTGAAAGTGATTTACAAATGCAGCAGACCGATTCATTCATTCAGTCCTCAATCAGGTATTGAGTATTTACCACGCGTCGGGCTCCAAGGAGGCTGCACAGTATTGAAGAGCTCGAGCCTTAGCTTTCTCCCCTCTAAAATGGGAATAGAGGTCCTCCCTTTAGGCTGTTTGAGAACTAAGTCAAAGAATCAATGTGAGTCGTTTAAAACTAGTTGTTGGCACATAATAAATGCCAAATGAATAGTTTTATATAAGTACTTGAAAGAAGTATTCCCAAATGTAAGGGGTTTATAAGTTAATGAACATTCGTTCTGAAACTTCTACCTTTGGCCTTTGATCCTGAAATGGGAGAAGTTTCAAAGATTTAGCTCTGCAAACCTGAAATGAAAATGCTTTCCTATTGGTTGCTCTTTAGAAAAATTGACTAAAAGCATGTGGGGGCTGTAGTAAATAAGGAGTGAAAGAAAAGGAATTAACAATGATTAATTCACTAAAGTGTTATTTCCGTGATTTTGCATCTTTGATTCCCATTGGAATCTCACTCAGTCCCAATTAATAGGCATTAATATTCTTACATCCCAGATAGAGATACTGAGGCTCAAGGAGAATCAGTAACTTCCCCAGCGCCAGAGAGCCAGGAAGTAGAAGGGATGGAATTGGAGCCAGGGCAGGTGGTTTCAGAGCCAAGCCCCTCCCTGCATCACCAGCTGCCCATTCAGCCTGTCAGATCTCACAGGAGGGAGCTTGAATTTTCATTGGAAACCATGAGAGATTCGGGGGTCTTCTTAAAAATAGAGGGGGATGTTTTTAAGAAGACAAATGTTCAATAATTATTTTCTCACTTGGTCTTGTGAATAGTCATAATACTACTTATTATGCATAGTGAGTCTCCTTCCTTTCTATTTAAACTTTTCTAAGGTGGAGTCTTCCTTTTTTAGTTCTAAAAAATGTCTGTTAACCGGGGCGTTTCAGATGATTTTGATTCTTTTTTTCCTTTCTTTCCATAACGCTTACGCTTTTCTTGGGAAGGTAACCATGCCAGAGTTTACAACTGTGAATTGAAGACTTAGGTTGGAAGGTCACATGACACTGACCCTGTTTGGAAGGCTACACCCTCCCACTAGGTTAAATGATCTTTTACCACCAATCCTACATTTCACAGCCTCCTCCAAAGGCAACTCTTTTTAAGTAGACTTTTCCTGCTCTCAGTTTAGCCTCCCTTCCATGGCAGGAAAAATGATGACCAGGAGCCCAGATGCCTCCAGAAGGTCAAGATCTCTTTAATGGACAGACCTAAAAAGACAGCTACTGTAGTAGAAGCGCTGTAGTAGAGTGCTTGCCGAGGTTGCAAGAGCCCTGGGTTCAATCCCCAGTACCTGAGCGGGTAAAAAAGGCAGCTCCTCAGAATTTATAGGATGTTAAAGAGAGCCAGGGGCTGTGGCTCATGCCTGTAATATCAGTGGTTTGGGAGGCTGAGGCAAGAGGATTGCAAGTTCAAAGCCAGCCTCAACAAAAGTGAGGCACTAAGCAACTCAGTGAGACCCTAAATAAAATACAAAACAGGGCTGGGGATGTGGCTCAGAGGGCGAGTGCCCCTGAGTTCAATCCATGGTACCCAAACAAACAAAAAGGATGTTAGTAGGATCCCACTACCCCCAAAATGTCCTCCCAGAGACTCTGCCACTCAGAATCTAGTTGACTTCTCTTATATAACACCTACTCCATCACTATAGCTTAGTTAGACCACAAACTAAACTAATTGAAACTAAACCACTCCAAAGGAGACCATCCATAAAAACAAAGTTTCTCCTTATCTTTTTCTCTATTCCTCCTCCTTCCTTTCCGTCACCTTTATAATTTCCAGAAATAAGTGTTTTGTTTGTTTGTTTGTTTGGGTGACTAAAAAGAAGGTACTATAGCAGTTCGTCTTAGTTGACAGTAGCTAGACAATTAATTCCTCATTCTCTCATGAGACGCTTTAAAGTTCAAGGATGAAAAAGACTGAAGAGTGAAAAAATCTTTTTTAACAAAAGTTTATGGTTATTTATCACTACAATCGTTGTTTGTGTTTTAAGATTCCAAGCCTCAGAAATAGAGCCCATCATGGATCAGGGCATTTTGTCATTGGCCATATATATTTATAAAAAAGTTCTGGGAAATAAATAATTTTTCTCATGTGTATATCATCTTACTATATATATATATATATATATATATATATATATATACACACACACACACACACACACACACACACACACACACACTTATATAGTTTGCACTGCTGGTAATTGAACCCAGGGCCTCCTGTATATTATTTTACATTTTTTCTTTTTTTTTTTTTCTGTTGGGGGAGTGGGTACCAGTATTGAACCTAGTGGGCAGTTAACCACTGTGCCACATTCTCAGCCTTTTATTTTTTATTTTGAGACAGGACCTCACTAAGTTGCGTAGGGCCTGGCCAATTTGCTACGATTGGCTTTGAACCCACGTCCCTCAGCCTCCTGAGTCACTGGGATTACAAACATGTGCCCCCATGCCCAGCTATTTGGCATTTTTCAAAGCACTTTCACCTATATGTGATGAAGCCTACATGATAACACTGCAAATAAAGCAACTCCTCCCCAGTGGTCATGAGACTATTTAGAACCCATGATTAGGCAGAACGTACTGCAAACACACCCTATTTAATGTGACGTAAGGCACTAAAGACATTTTGTGATGAAAAAACCTGAACTGTGCAGGGTGGCCAGTATTCCCAGTGGCTTGGGAGACTGAGGCGGCAGGATCACAAGTTCAAAGTCAGCCTCAGCAACTGAACAAGGCGCTTTGCAACTCAGTGAGACCTTGTCTGTAAACAAAACACAAAATATGACGGGGGATGTGGCTCAGTGGCCGAGTGCCTCTGAGTTCAATCCCTAATTGAAAAAAAAAAAAAAAAAAAGATTCTCTGCCTTCTTTGAATCTGTTTCCTCACCTGAAAAATGGTCACAATATTACCAATCTCATGGGAATGATATAAGACAGTAACTGTTTGTAAAGCACTCTGCCAATGGGTTGTGCATGCTCAATAATGAATGAATTGTTATATAAATGAATATAAATGAAATGATGTCATTTCAGAACCAGTTATCCACACTGGTAATAAAAAAGAAGTTAACTAAAAAGAAGGTGCTAGAATCTGTCTTAGTTGACAGTAGCTAAACAGTTCCTCATTCTCTCATCATAGGCTTTAAAGTTCATTGATGAAAAAGACTGAAGAGTGAAAAGACCTTGTTTATCAGGAGTTTATGGTTATTTATCACTCCAATAGTCGTTGGTATTTTAGTATTCCTCAGACCGCTGCTTTTAATTCTGTCTGATTTTAATTGCTAAGTGTATTTTCAGCATTGCATCTAGGATCCTTAATAAGATTAAAGTTAAATGACATATTCAAAAGAAGTTGTAGAAAAAAAAATGAACCATTCTGTAAAACTGGCACATCTCACCTGGAAAGAATAGTGTTCCGGAGTCAAGAACAACAGGAAGAACTTTAGACCACAGATCTGATCCTATCACCCATCTGCCCCAGGGACAATCCTCAAGTCTCACCCTCCTGAAGGACCCTCAGGATCTCCAAGGGTGCTCACAGGCCACTCCTTCCCTGTTCTTCACAAACACTCTCTTTCCCTCTCAAAACTGTCCTGTTGGGGAAACGAAGCTGTGGCCACCTACCTGCACACCTACCTATCCCTTCCCACTAGGCCTTCATCTGGGCAGACTGTGTCTCCTGACAGGAGCAACTCTCCCTTCCCTGTCACAGAGCAGTTCCCCCTCAGCCTGAGGTACCCTTCATTCATTCAACTCTAACATCAACTCTTCTGCAGTCTTTCCCAGAATTTTCCTCTGGTCTGATTTGATTGAGCAAACACCTTAAGCCTAGGTGTAGATTGAAGAGTTTCTTTTTTCTTTTTTTGAGGAGTTTTTTTGAAAAATAGATACCCAATGATTGGGAGGCCAGAAATCAAAGTCCATGGAGTCTGTCTGTCCCTCCTAATTGATCCAGCATCATCTTCTGCATACTTCTTTTACAGACATATGTATCTCTATTAGGACCAATTTACCTATGGGTTTCCTTTAGGTGACAACAAACTCCTTAAGGACAGGACCCATAATCCTTACCTTCAGTGTGCTTCCAGTGACAAGAATGGTGCTCAATAAGATACAAAATCAAATGAATAGTCTCTCCGCATCCACAGGAGACTTGTTCCAGGATGCCCTCCGATAATAGAATCTACAGATATTTAAAACACTTATATAAAATGGCATAGTATTTGTGTTATGGTTTGAATATGAGATGTCCCTCAAAAGCCTATGTGTGAGACATTACAAGAATATTCAGAGGTGAAGCCAGGCACAACGGCGCATGCCTGTAATCCCAGTGGCGTGGTGTTAAGCAACTCAGTGAGATCCTGTCTCTAAATAAAATATAAAATAGGGCTGGGGATGTGGCTCAGTGGTTGAATGCCCCTGAGTTCAATCCCTGGTAATGCCCCCCACACACACTAAAAAAAAAAGAATGTTCAGAGGTGAAATGATTGAGTAAGAAAGCCTTAAACCAATCAGTGCATTGAGCCTGATTTGGGTTAACTGGGTGGTACCTGAAGGTAGGTAGGGTGTGGCTAGGAGGCGTTGGGTGACTGGGAGCCTGCCTTGGGGGACTTCTATATTTTGTCCCTGGTAAACAGACCACAGACCACATTCTTCCTCACTGTCATGTCCTGAGTCCCTTTTCTTCTCCATACTCTTCCACCTCAAGGCTAGAGCAATGAAACTGGCCATCTATGGACGGAGATCTCTGAAACCATAAGCCCCAATAAACTTTTCCTCCTCTATATTGTTCTTGTCAGGTCTTTTTTTTTTTTTTTTTAAAGAGAGAGTATTTCAACATTTATTTTTTAGTTAACAGCGGACACAACATCTTTGTTTGTATGTGGTGCTGAGGATCGAACCCTGGCCGCACGCATGCCAGGCGAGCGCGCTGCCGCTTGAGCCACATCCCCAGCCCCTTGTCAGGTCTTTTGATCACAGCAAAAAAAAAAAAAAAAAAAAAGCTGACTAAAACAATTTGCTACACACATTCTCCCATGTACTTTCAGTCATCTCTAGATTACTTCTAATACCTAAATGCCGTGTACATGCCATGTAAACATTGGTTGTGCTTTACTGTTAAGGGTATATAATAATCAAGGGGAAATGGCTGTATGTTTTTGATATAGGCCCAATTGCCCTGGGTGCTTTACCACAGAGCTACACCCTCAGCCTCAGCCCCAACCTGTTCCCCACTTCCCCCCATTTTAAGGAGGGTCTGGTAAAATTTGCTGAGGGTCTTACTAAGTTGTTGAGGCTGGACTGGAACTTGCATCCTCCTGCCTCAGCCTCCCAAGTATCTGGGATTACCGGTGTTTGCTACTGTGCCTGGCTCCACAGTTGATCCACAGTTGGTGAAATCTGCAGATGCAGAACCCACAGGTAAGGCCAACTGTAAATGCAGATGTTTGCAGAGCACATATTATGTGCCAGATAATGCTTTATTCTGTACACTTTTGTTGTATAAACCCCTTATTTATTTATTTTTAAATATTTATTTATTTTTTTAGTTATCGGCAGACACAACATCTTTGTTGGTATGTGGTGCTGAGGATCAAACCCGGGCCGCACACATGCCAGACGAGCGCACTACCGCTCGAGCCACATCCCCAGCCCAAAACCCCTTATTTTAGAAAAGTTTGTAACCTCCAGGAGTATAAAAGCCTGAAAAGACAAAGGATATCAGGGACATTAAGGTACTAATAATTAGCTCTGAAAAGTACAAAGTGTGACAGTGAAGTTTATTTTTAACAAACAAACATTCATCTGAAGAAAGGATGCCTCTTAAAACTCTTCTACAGTTCTCAGCACACTGGGTATCATGGAGTTGTTTCATGGCTAGGCACCCAGTGAGTCTCACGAGGGAACTTTGTAAGGGTGACTGGCAACCCTTAGGGTTCCACTCCTACTTCCCACCCTTCCTGGCTGCCTTGTGCTCCATTATCATATTGTACCCTTCAAGTGTTTTATTTTCCATCTCAGACCTCTTTAACAACACAGCTCCTGCAATGCCTGGGAAAGAGAACAAGAGCAGATCCTCGGCAGGGTGCAGCAGCACACATGTATAATCCCAGTAACTCAGGAGACTGAGGGAGGAGGATTGCAAGTTCAAGTCCAGCCTCAGCAATTTATCGGGGACTGGGGGTGTAGCTCAGTGGTAAAGCAGCCCTAGAATCTCCAGTACAAAAAAAAAGAAAGAGAGATTGGGTTGGAGCTGGGAATGTAGCTCAGTGGTAAGCTCCCCTGGGTTACACACACACACACACACACACACACACACACACACACGGGGAGGAGGTCCTCTTTACTCCTTTAACCCTTCAAGTCCAAAATTTAGTGCTCTCTGCAGACATCCTAGGATATTAAGGAGAAATTATGTAAGGTCTTGTGACCTACACAGAAGTTAATGCATTTTAAATGTACAATTCTGGTAACAGTGTCAAGTTATGGATTTCTAAAGGGCAGGCCGCAATCATGATTTAAAACAGATGGTCAAACCGCAGGCAACAGAGTCAACAGAATTTCCTGCCGTCCCAAGAGGCTAACAGAATCCAAGAGAAGTATCTGACATCACCTAAATTGGTAAACAGCTCAAAACAATCTTAATTAACAGTTTGCTGGAGCACTTAATGACAGAAAGCATGCCTCTGTGGAACCTGGTATTCTCGGGCAGCTCTTATATTACTCTCCGGATGAGAAGATGGTTTAATGCCCTGGTAAAGGAGTTCAAAATTAAAGATTAGGAAATCTTGTGTTTTGTCCAAAAATCTGATGACCTTGAGCAATCATTTGAACTCTGGGTCTCTTTCCTAGTCTCTAAAATGATGTCTAAATTTCTTCTTTTATCTTTCAATATATAGCAAAGGCAATGAGGGGAGAGTGGGAGACCTTAGTTAGATGAGCAGAGTTTTTTTTTTTATTACACTGAAGTAAAATTCATCTACCAATATATGACAAGAAGCTCGGTAGGTGAAAGTTAGCTACTTTTATTTCTTTTGTTACCAGAGTTACTATGACAGGTAATTTTTTTTAAAAACTGGAAATATTGATGCTTATAACACAGTAAACCACAACATCTACAGGGAAGAGATCGTTCTTAAATTAACGAGAACATGTAACATTGTGAATTAAGAGATGTTGAATGATTTTTTTTTTTTTTTTTTTTTTTTAATACAAGGCCATCTTTAGTCCCCAGTGTTGTCATTCTTCTGGAACCGCCTTTGAAAAGAATGGATAATCTTTTCAACATTTCTTGTCACCCAGTACAAGAATCTCCAATAAGGAAAGACTCCACAACAGAGCCTCAGAAAGTAAAGCTAAATTGCAGTCCCCAAAGTTTCAGCCTGAAATAACCCAGAACTATTTAGGTCTAGATGCCAACAGGCAAGTAAGTCTATTCTGTGTTTTTCTTTTTCTTTCTTTCTTTCTTTCTTTTTTCTTTTTTTTTTTTTTTTTTTTTCAGGCTCCCCATGTTTCTTTTATAAAGAATTTCTCAAGGACTATGTTCAACTTTCTAAGAGAAGCAAGCGAGCATGTGTGCGTGCCTGTAAGATGGGGAGGCCCTGGAAGAAGAGATGGGAGAAGTGGAAGAGGAGACAGGGTGCAAGAGAAGGGGTCCAGAATTAAGCTCCCGGGAAGGAGGCCCACTGCTTCTCAAGTTACCATTTGTAAACCCTTTACCCGGTTCTGTTTGGGCTATTGTCCTGAGTAAATCATCCATTGAAAATCAAGCTCTTCAGCTCATTATATATTCTTCATTTGAGGTGACCAGAACTATTTCCTGAAACCTGGTTTGGGTGCTAATTACCTACTCAAATACCTAGTAAATACCTCCATGGATTTGTCATAGGAAAAAATTCACTTTCTTTTTATTTTTCTTAAATTGAGCAAACTTATTGCAAGTTCCTCTTTCCACTTTCTAGTCATGACAAGAAAAAAGCCAGCAAAGTAGAAGAGTCCTCGGCTGTGAAGGGACTTTTATTTCCCCTCAGCTACCCGAATACCACACCATCAAATCTTTCCTAGCTCTGGTTCAGTTGCCCAGAAATGATTGCCAAAGCAAGCCTCATATTTTTATACAGAGAAGTAAGCTAAGTAAGCTCCTCCTCTCCCCCTTTCTCCCCCTCATCCCCCTCCCTCCCCACCCCCTGCAGACAAGCACCTCTTTTTACAAATACCCTAAGAAACTTTTCTAAGGAGAACCTGCCCTCATAAGCATTTCTCTCTGTTAGATTTTTACATAACTTTTTGTTAGCTTCCCTTCTTAATCCTCTCATGAAAAAAAAAAACCCCTCAAACTCATAGCATATATCTTACCATAGTGATATGATGATATTTCTATCAGTTTTGTAACTGAAAAAAAAATCTTTTAACTGTAAAAGAATGCTCATGCATTTATGCATCCGAAATTGATTCAAATAGAACTTTTGTTGCTTTTTCTTTCCATCTCACGTCTACATAATATAAGTCCAAAAGGATGAGTGTCAGTGTCATCTTTAAAGGAAAAAAAAAAATATATCAAATGAAGCTAGAGAAACAGAACAAAACCACATGGATAGAACTAATGGGAGTCATTACTTAAAATGCGCCAGACTTCAATCTTGTATCCCTGGAAAAGAAACTGGAAGACTGGAAATGCATCCATTTCATTCTCTGACTATTGCATCCTGACCAGGCAGGATTTTCCCCCCTTTCCTTAAGAAAGCTGAAGGTGAAGACTGTCTCTATGTGGCACTGTGGTATAAGTGACCACTGTTGTGGAGGAGAAAAGCCCATGAAGCTTAAAAATTTTGCAAAGAGAAAACAATCCTCCTGCAGACCACAGTAAATAAAATAACAGCAGTGGGGTGATTTGCAACCATGTAACGGGGCTTTTGTCTGGGTCTATTTCTCTGTGCCTTGAGGGTTTCTGTGTTCCTTCTCCGCAGGATCTCAGTGTTTCGCCCCTCCATTACAAAAGCCCAGGGCTTGAGCCCCTCCTCCAGCTGTTCACCCCCAATCTTGCCCATGCTGAGGCTTACTTACAGCAGACTGAAGAGTTTCAGTGGGGTGCAGGGCAGTGCAATTTAGGATTTCTGCAGTTCAGGGTGAATTTTCAAGAGTGTATCAGAGAGGGGAGCCAGACTTAAAAATAGCCTTTACTCATCCTATTAACCATTTCCTTGCTGAATTGGTTTGTAAGGCAGGGCCAGCAAGCAGTTTTTTTGCTCCAGCAGACTCCAAATCTGCTACAGCTGCCTCTGAACAGCATGTAGAAGATGCACACTTCAACGGGTCTTGGATAAGAACTTGAATAAATGTTATGATTCACTACTAAAAGAAGTATTTAAGGAATTGTCGTATTTCTTCATAAGCCATGTTGGTGGGTGGAAAGAAGGGGAGGGATTAGAGAAGCAGAGAGACAGAGGGAGGAAAAGAGAGAAGGAAAAAGCAATCTTGGTGAATAGAGGAGTGAAGACACCTCTTGTTCTGGTTTGTATTGATCTTATTTAAGCATGGGGAGAACTGATGAGTCTGTGATTATTTTAATGACCATGAAACCTATGCATTCAGCGAAATAAATGAAGCTATGTAATCACCTTCGAAGTCAAATCAAAGGATGATGAAAGGGACTAGGGGGAGGTGCGTCATTATATAATAGCATTTACATCACATAGGGCTCCACAGGCGAAGGTAAACCAGGGTTGAAGAATTTGGAGGGGGAGAAGAGCCTAAAATTCAGCACTTTATGTGCTGTGACCTAGTTAAGGCAATGAAGGGTAAGGTATCGGAGCAGTAATTGTCTCTATTTAGGCATTTGGGTAAGGGATCCACTGATGTTTCAGGTTTCTGAGTTGTTTAGAGAGCAAGTTAAAATTCAGAAGTGCAGCAACATGAAATAGAGAGTGAGCAATACATTCAGAGATTGTGTGTATAGATAGATATGTATGTAAATGTATTTATTTTGTAGGGGATGATACTGTGGATTGAATACAGGGGTGCTCTACCACAGAGCTACATCCTCAGTCCTTCTAATTTTGAGATAGGGTCTTGCCAAGTTGCTGAGGCCGGCCTAGGACTTGCAATCTTCCTGCCTCATCCTCCTGAGTTGCTGGATTTACAGGCATGTTCCACCCTTGATTTTTAAGTAATAATGAAAACACCCTTTGTTCAAATGGCAAATTTCTGATTATCTTAGGGTGACCATATTTTAAAATTTTCTTCTTTTCTTTTTTTCTTCTTGTTAATGTAACATTGTAAAATAACGTGACTATTTGCCTAAGGGGGAGATACTAAGAAAACATGAGGAACTGAAGCTTCCTTTGAGACTAGCAAGAAAGAGAGGACAGGTAGAGATGGAGATGACTGGCAGATTGATGCTTCGAAAGATGAGCTCTAATCAACTGATTACAAACATTTGTGATTTTAACAAACTCTCAGATTTAATAGCCTACTTGTTACTGAGCAGAAAGAGCCCAGCTCTGGAATCTGACAGAGCTGGTTTCCAATCCTAGTTCTGCTTGTTAGTTGTCTGACTCAATGTAAAGCATTTAATGCGTCTGTGTCTCAGTTTTCTCATCTGTAAAATGGGGGTAAATCATTTGCCTCCTTGGAGGATTAAATAAGGTAATAGTGGAAAACACCTGGGTATATGTGGCTAAGTACTCCATCACAATGGCTTTTATCATTAATCCTATCACTTTAATTAGGTAGCAGAAAATCTTAATGAAAACCCTTAAGAGTCCCAGAAATATAAAACCTAATAAAAATATAAATCCATCAAACATTAAGGCTTCTGATGATGAGTTTGTTATTTTTCAAACTCTGCTACAAATAAGGTTGCCAAATAAAAAACAGGACACCCTGTTGAATTTGAATTTCACATGAAGAAAAAATATTTTCCAATATAAGAATGTCCCATGCACCACTATATTAAAAAAAAAAAAAGTCGTTTATCCGAAATTCAAATTTCACTTGTCAGCCTATTTTCTGTTTGTCACCTGGCAACCTAACTACCAGCAGTGAAGACCTAAATGAATTTAATAACTACTTCTTTACCTCAAGTCTCTACTGAGGGACCAGGAAAGAAATCCTTATTTCAGAGAGTTTTTAAAAGAATACATAAAATTAAAAATTTTTAAATATCCAGAAATAATCCATCAAGAGGGGGAAACAACTACCATTTTTTCATCCTACAATTTAAAAGATGATTTTTTTTTTTAATAATCTCTCACCCAAACCACAACAATTTGCTGTTTTTAGGTTCACTTGGCCAGTTCTGAATCTGAAATGAGTTTTGTTTTGTTTTCTCTTCCCTTACTCTAGCTCAGGGTTCCATGGAAACTTGATTGCACATAGACTTATGGTGTGATGGCACACCAACAAGACAGACTGAGATTCTTTGTCCAGAGGAAGGATCCTTTCCAGAAAAATGGTATCATGTAGGTAAAGGGAAATGTGTACCTAGAAAATGTTTAGGTGGATGGAATAAATGTACTAAGACAGGATTAGGAACATGCCTATGACATTTTGTATTTGCTGAACTCTTGGTTTCCCTCTGTCATTCTGTTTTCCAGATAGGGCCATCGGATGAGGAATTCAATACCAAGAGTGAAGAAAATGCACTCGGGCAAAATTCAAACATTTACATCCACTATAAGGTTAATACTTGAAGCATGAGCTCTGAATCCTTAATTCCATGAGCTACTGCCTAAGTCAGGGAAATGTTAATAAGGATTTCTGACTTAACTTTATCAACAAAAGACACAGTACTAAAGTTTGCTTTCACACATATTTACTGAGCTTTGTGGTAACATGGTTGATAATACCCATGCTTATATATAAATTCATTAATATCATTAACCAACAAGAAAAAGGAAATGGACTTCAGAATGGAAATTTTATTTTAGTTTCTTTAATCTTAAAAAGTTCTAATGTTGCAGTTTTTTTGCCCCTGCTAAGTTCCCTTATTTATCACTGTCACAGATGTGTTCTCTTAATTTTTAAATTGTATCAGGTCCCAATAATTGCTTAAATGCCACAAATCTATTTAAGCATTTCTCAATAAATTTAAAGGACTGGTTGGTTTTGAAAACTTCTTTTAGATAGCATTATCTTATTGTCTTTGTTGCATCTTAGAATTTAAAACAACATAACACACACACACACACACACACACACAAATGAAAGTAAACAAAAAGCCGGAAGAACATAAGAACAATGCATTTGCCTTTGAAGGGCAGAGAAAAAATCATGGGTATTTCAGGCCAGTTGATTTCTAGAGAACTCCAGCTATCAGAATGACTTTGTTGGGAGCAGCCGCTCAACGGTCCTGGCCATTACATGTCAATCTGTCAAACCCACAAACAAAAACACCACAGGCCTTAGCACAAATGGCATATGACAAATGCAGATGTGGCTCTGAAAGAATCCTTTGCTTTTTAAACACCTGCAAGAATTCCAAAACAACTGGCATGCCTTCCATCCGGCCATAGTCACTCTTCTGACCCTGAGTTCGGAGTGGTAAAGGAAAAAATGCCTAGAATGTACAGTATTCCATTCCCATTTGGAAAAGCGGTAGGGGACTGATGAGGAACAACTCCCATATTGATATTGCAATGCCATGCACCTGCTTTGGATGGAAAAAGAAAGAGTTTATTATAGGAACAGCAGCATTTTTCAGTTTCTCAGTAAGAAATTGTGAGCAAATTCAAGGGTGTTTTTATTTATTTATTTTTTTAAGATGGTAACCCATCCCAAATTAAAAGGCCCATGGAAAGGTTTATGCCAACACCACCTCCCCTGCATCCTGCCCCAAACAGGTACATTGTCTTCCTTTTACAATTAAATTGTCTCCCACATTTTAATTTAGGCAGATGAGAAATTTGCAGTACCTTTGCAGAGTTGTATTTCCTAGATACTGAATAGCAAAAAATAAAATAAAATAAAATAAAATTTAGTTTATACATTTATGGACTTTTTTTTCTTTTATAAAAGGTAAGCGAGGGGCTAGGGATATAACGCAGTTGGTAGAGTGCCTGCCTTGCATGCACAAGGCCCTGGGATCAATCTTCAGCACCACACACACACAAAAAAGGTAAACAATCCCAAAATAACTTTCTCCTTCATGAACACTTTCTGTCTAAAAAATGTACTACCAAATAAAATGTAATTCATTTGTGGGGGCTGTTTACCCACTGGGTGCATCTTAGCTGGTATCTTTTGAAGAGTCTGGATCATAAAATCAGTATTGTGAAACAATGGCTCACATAAGTTTTTCTTTTTCTTTTTCTTTTTTTTTTTTTTTAAGGCTATCAGTTGGTGAAGGACAATGCCCCTTTAACCCAGCAATTTTGGTCGCCAGGGTAAGTTGTTTGATAGTATTTTTCATGTCATCCATAATAGCATTCTTTCGTAATATATATACATAGTAACAAAATAGAATCTCTTGGGTTACTAGTTAAACTGTAAATATAGATAGGACCCTAATATGTTATCAGAAAGAATGTCAGAGAGAGTAGGCTGCCCAGGAGCAAATTACAAAGTTTTGGCTCCCAAGAATGAGATGTGTTGTTTGTTCTCGCACACTGCAGCTGCCTCCCCGCCCCCCCTTTTTGGTGGTTTATTACACACAAGCTACTAATGAATGGGAGCCGCTGTTTTACAGTACACCACACTTACAAGACTTATCTCTAGGCCTACCACAGATTTGACTGATCAACAGCAGGGCACCGCCATCATAATTCTTCCTAGAAACAGGAGTATAAAAAGGGGTTTGTTGGAGGTTGGCTGGGTCTGTAGAGAATCCTGCCCGCAGGGCTTGCCGATGCCATCACTAGCTGTTATGGTCTTTGGCCTAATAAGGTACAGAAACAAAGATTGTTCACTTATTCAAGAAGACTAAAGCACCAGAATGATGGAAAGTAGAGGCAGTAGGGCACACATCCAAGCAGGATTAAGGCCACAAGTGCAACTTTATAGGGCTGTCTGGGTGGCAGAAGAAGGATCTGCAGCTGAAAATGCAGTTCAAACATAATTTATTATATGTCATTCATAGTTAGAGGTGTCTGTCATGAGGAGTTAAATTGTTGCATTGTGTCCCAACTGATTTCGATAAGCATTTTCACAAGCTTCTTACATATTATCATAACTCAGAAGCAGAAACAGAAGAAACAAAGGTGATCAATTAAATGATTCAATAATAACTGAGAAATATCTTTTTTTTTTTTTTTTGGTGGTGGTGGTGGTGGTCCTGGGGATTAGAACCCAGGGCCTTGTACATGCCAGGCAATCACTCTACCAGCTGAGCTATTCCCCAGCCCAAGAAATATCTTTTTAAAACACTGTGATGCTTCATTTTTTCCATCCTTCACTTTAAAGCTACAATATATTCTTCACATTTCTAAGTGTTAGCATTTCCCTCATTGCAGTAAAAAATTACAACTTGCATCTTCTAGGCATTTTCAAATTTTCAGGTAAACATCAACCGGCAGGCAGACGGGCGTCATTTATTTCCCAACCGAACGCTAACATTTTATTTAAGAGGAAATTTCAACCTGGAGAAATCATTTAGCTCAGTTCTAAAGTTAGTGAATGGGATTGGGGATGTAACACAGTGGTGGAGAGCTTGTCTAGTATTCATGAGGCCCTGGGGTCAATCCTCAGGAGCCTGAAAGGAAAAAAAAGTCCCTAAGGACATTGAGTGATCTAGCTGAGAATAAAATCTAAAGTTCAGCTTTCTAGTTTTTTCATTATACTTTCCCATTGATGAAAGTATAGCAAGAACAGCAATATAAATATTGATATATACATATTATGGGACATAATATGAATATAATAAATATATCATATACAGAATATATATTTTTTAATATAATGGATTTTTAAAGGGATATTTCCACAGCAAATCCTGTGCATTTTGAAGTCATTATCTCAAGAGAAGATCATATTTGACTAAGGTTTTATCATATTATAAATGGACAATATGGCCAGATAAGGTGGCTCACCCCTGTAATCCCAGTGAATACGGAGGCTGAGGCAGGAAAGTTGCAAGTTTGAGGCCAGCCTCAGCAATTTAACAAGACCCTCAGCAACTTAGCATGTCTCAAAATAAAAATAAAAAGGCCTTGGGAACTGGGTGTGATGTTGCATGCCTGTAATCCCAGAGGCTCAGGAGGCTGAGGCAGGAGGATTGTGAGTTCAAAGCCAGCCTCAGCAATTTAGTAAGGTCCTAAGCAACTCAGCAAGACATAAAATATTTTAAAAAAGGGTTGGGGATGTGGCTCAGTAGTTGAGTGCCCCTGGGTTCAATCCTCAGTACTAAAAACAAATCAACCAACAAATCCAACATATATGAACTTATGTTCTACGAGTGTAATACCTTAAAGCCAATATTATTGACTTCTATATGCATTCTTAGTTCATGAAAATCTTATTATCTTAATATTATTGAATAGAGTGTGATAGAGATACAAAGTCTGGGTATAGGGTATAGATCATTAGACTTGTTTTGTTCTGTTTTTAGAGACGAGGTCTTTCTATGTTACCCACACTGGCCTCAAACTTCTGAGCTTAAGTGATCTTCTTGACTCAGTCCCCAAGAATCTGGGACCACAGGTACATGCCACCCCAGTTGGCTGAGGTCAGTCATAATGGTTCTCATTATTGAGGATGTAGCACAGTGATAGAGAGCTTGTCTAGCATGCACGAGACCCTGGGGTCAACCCTCAGGAGTGTATCACTTGTAATGACCCGACATCAATGTGGCCGTTTTTCAAATAACATTCTCCCCAAAATAATCAAACAGCAAGTTTTTTTCTTCTCTCTGATACCATCATATTTTATTTATCCTGATTTCAAACCAGGTAAGCTCTTCATATGGTGTCTTAATTTTATCGTTAGCACTTAGGACACTGCCAGGCCTGCTGTTCCAGTCCATCTTTGAACATGTCCCTTCCTATCTCCACTCACGCCTCGTTTGCCAGCAATCAACTTGGAGTTGCCTGGTGCCTATTTCAGGATGCAGAAGAATGTCTTTTTGTAACATAAGGACCACTGTATTTGTGAAGCTATTCTGCATCAAATGGGAAAATCTGAGGTGAGAAACTGTGGCACTGTGTTAAGCTAATTCTCTTCAGAACGCTGATACTATGTGATCTCAGGCAATTTACTAAACTTTCCTGAGCCTCAGTTTATAAAATGGGGATATATTACAACCTGCCCTTTCTGCATCCTTTATTTTACATTCAAGAATAAAATATTAGCAGTTGGGCTAGGGTTGTGGCTCGGTGGTATAGTGCTTGCCTAGCATGTATGAAGGACCAGGTTCGATCCTCAGCACTATATAAAAAAACCTAAATAAATAAAATAAAGATATTGACATGTACAAAGCCCTGGGTTCAATACCCAGCACAACAAAAAACAAAATATTGTGTCCATCTACATAAAAAATGTTTTTAAAAAGTTATTAGCAGTTATTTTGAAATGGAAACATCTAGAAACAACCTAAGTGACCATTAACAGGAGAATGGTGAAATGAATTCTGATTCAATCCTACTGAGATATTATGTAGCAGTTAAAAACGAATGAAATAGATCTCTCTATATTATCACTACATTCTCCCTGAAATGCTGTGAAGTGAGAAAGTACATATAGTAAAATACTATTTGTCTTTAAAAAAAAAGTTCCTGCATGTATTCATATAACAATTAACCCTTATGTAATTCTTAGCCATGGTCAAAAGTAGTTCACTTATAAATTCACTTAATCCTTAGAATAGCCCAACAGGGTCATACTGTCATCATCCCCACTTCCTGATATGAGAAAACTAAGCTCATACAAAAAGTCACTGAGTTGGAACTCAAGTGGTCTAGATCCAGAGTCTATGCCCTTTACCACATATCTATAACCTATCTATTTATCCACCTGTCAATCTTTCCATTCATATATCCGCCTTATCTGAGATCTGGAAAGATACCCACTTTGAGGCAGTGACAACAGGCATTCTTTTTATTTTGTGCATTGCTTTCACTTCTGTTCCTATAAACCTCTGTATTGTTGGACATGCCATAGTGGAATTTAGAATTATGGTACTGGGACAGATGATGTACAACTGTAGTAATGACAAAGGAAAAGCTTTACAAACACATTGTCCTTAAGTGGGTACTGAGGCCTATGTCAATAATCTGCTTTGGGTGGAGCCTTAAATGTTTCAATTATTGCCCAGCTGCAATGGTGCCCACCTGCGATCCCAGCTCTTCAGAAGGCTGAGGCACAGGGATTGCCAAGTTCCTATATAACCTGGGCAATTTAGCCAGACCTTGTCTCAAAATAAATTTATAAAGAAAGGACTGGGATGTGGCTGAGAGGTAGAAGATTCTTGGATTTAATCTCCTATACTGGGGGGGCGGGGATTGTCATTGTTAGCATCTTTGAGGACAGGAGGTGTGGCCCATTTTCCTTCTCATCAATACACTCTCTGCATAGAACCCAGATAACATCTTACTCCCTGAGAGTACTCAAAAATGTTGTCTTCTGATTGAAAGGAGCCTCTATGTGAGACTTCTGATAGGACAGAGCTATAATTTGGGGCTAGGCAGTCCAACTGAGCTCAACTGAAATTAGGTATATGATTTTGGACAATTAGCAGGCTTTTCCCAACTTGATTAAACAACCACAGACAAAAATGGGTGTTATTTTACCATTCCAAGCCCTTGAATCCTTCCTCATTATTTACCTCATATTTCACTCCAGTTTGGTGTTCAATTACCTCTTTCAACCCATTTTCCCTGTTAGTATATGTGGGCCAGCATCTCCAATCTGTAGGCCTGGGATTTAGTTGGCATTTGACTTAAAATTTCATTTTATGATTTCTTTTCTCTTGGGGGTGCTGGGGATTGAACTCAGGGCCTCCTACATGCTAGGCAAGTGCTCTACCACTGAGCAACACCCCTACTCCTTTGAGTGGGAGTCTCCCTAAGGTGCACAGGCAAGCCTCTAATTTGTGATTCTTCAACCTCAGCATCCCAAGTAGCTGGAATTACAGGCCACTCCTCCCGGTTTCATATTAAGAAGATTGACACTTATAAAAATACATTCGTTTCCTGAACATCAGCAAAAACATTTGTATTCATTTACTAAGAAATTATTAATTAAAATTATTGCAGGATGATTCTGATATTGCCAGAATGTGCTGTATGTACTTTTATTCCCTGCTTTTTTGCCTTCCAGTATATTTTTATCAAAGATCCTAAGCTTGGCTGAGCATGGTGGCACGTGTCTGTGATCCCAGCAACTCAGAAGGCTGAGTCAAGTTTGAGATCAGCCTCAGCAACTTAGTGAGTCCTTAAGTAACTCAGCAAGAGCCTGTATCAAAATTAAAAAAAAAAAAAAAAAAAATTAAAAGGGCTGGGGATGTGGCTCGGTGGTTAAGCAACCATGGGTTCAATCCCTTGTACAAAAAAAAAAAAAAAAAAAAAAAAAAATTCTGCACATGTTTGTACAATTGGCTGTTAGTTTCTAATTGCAAGATGTCTCTGTGGTCTTTTAAACATATATAAATGTATTTCTGAACTTTTCATTCATGTGTATAAATATGAATGTAGGGCTTCAGAATAAATGACAGAGTAAAAAAAAAAAGATTTTTTTCTGTCTTTGGGGTGAAGATTTATTCTCATATCCTTTATATCTTTTGCCTGTAAGGGACAAAAAGTATATTTGTAAGTCAAAGTGCCTATCTGTGACTCTTTAAGGAGACTCTGGGAACCTACAGCAGAAAAGAAGTGACTCATCACAACTTTGAAAAAGAATGATTGCTTTTCCATGAGTCTTCATTTTCATATTTAAAATGTTATTTCTCAAATAAGAGAAATCAATATACAAATGAGGATATGGGGGCACACAGAGGCACTTAGATTCCGGAATAAAATACTGATAGTCTAAAATGCCTCACCACTGAATTTTAACTCTTGAAAATAAATGTTTTTATTACTTTCATGATACTTATGGTGATATATCCTAAATGAGTAAAGATATAAAATGACCTATTAAAACAGATAATATTCAAACTCATTTTGTGCTATCCTAGAACTTTATTTTAAATCCATTAAATAATTTTCTGTGGGACACCATGCAATCCAATCCCTTCTTCCTCCTAGAACAGAGTACAAAATTCCACATGGCAGGGGCTTGATCTCATCATCTTTGAATAATGAGGAATTCCCTATATGTTTTATGGAAGGCATCAATTATGCTTATTCAATGAATAGTAGACAACAATACTTATAAACAGCACAAGTCCAGGTTTTGCTGGTAAATTAAATCCCATAACCACAAATGTTATCTATCAGCAATCATGTGCTCCTTACTTACCATCCGGTTGTGTCCCAGTAAAATCAATACTGGAAACTGAACCCAGGGGTGCTTAACCACCGAGCCATATCCCCAGCCCTTTTTACTTCTGATTTTTGGGACAGGGTCTTGGTAAGTTGCTTAGGATCTCATAAAGTTGCTGAGCTGACTTTGAATTTAAGACCTTCCTGCTCAGCCTCTTGAGCTGCTAGGAATACAGCAATAAAAATTTTAACTGAAAAATATCATGAAGTAAAAAATGCATTTAACATACCTAACTAACTGAATATAGGCTATTAAATGGCTTAGCCCAGCCTGCCTTAAACATGCTTAGAACACTCAACTGGGCCTGTAGTCGAGCAAAATCAACTAACAGAAAATCTGCTTCATAGTAGGGTGTTGAATATCTCATATAACTTTTTTTTTCCTTTTTTTGTACCAGGAATTGCACTCAGGGGTACTTAACCAACGAGCCACATCCATAGCCCCTTTTTATTTTTTGAGATAAGGTCTCCCTAAATTGCTTAGGGCCTCACTAAGTTGCCAAGACTGGTCTTGAACTTATAATCTTCCTGCCTCAGTCTCCCAAACTGCTGGGATTATGGGTGTAAGCCGCTGTCCCCATCTATCTCATGAAATTTATCAAACACTGTAATTAAAGTGAAAAACAGAATGGCTGTATGAATATGCCTTCCCACAAGTATAAAGTTGAAAAAAAACATTGTCAAACTACCACAAAATGGGGAACTGTAGGTACTAAAATATTCACGCACGATAGCACCAGGAATGTGGCTCAGTGGTACAGCATTTGCCTGGCATGTGTGAGACCCTGGGCTCGACCCTGGGCTCAACCCCCAGCTCAAGGAGGGGAAAATCACAATACCAAGAGGTAGAGAAAAACGTATAACAGAAACTACACCCCAAATAATTGGCTTTTTTTTTTTTTAACCTTTTGCATTGATTTTCCAAGTAGATGTGGAGATATACTTTTCCTTTCAGAAGAATATGGAACATTTTTATGCCTGAATGACTTGCTTGAAACTTTACTAGCAGCCAGGTACAGTGGTGCACATCTATAATTCAGTGACTCAGGAGACTGAAACAGGAGGATCACAACTTAGAGGCCAGACTAATCAACTTAGAGAGACCCTAAGCAACTTAGTGAGCCCCTATCTGAAAATAAAATTAAAAGGGGATGTAATTCAGTGGTCAAGGGCTTCTAAGTTCAATCCCTAGTACCAAAGGGGCAGGATGAACTTCACTTAGAAAAATTTGCCATTGTTAAATAAATTCTAGCTGAGTGTGGTGGTGCACACCTATAATTCCAATGGCTGGAGAGGCTGAGGCAGGAGAATCACAAGTTCAAAGGCAGTCTCAGCAGCTAAGCAAGGACCTAAACAATTTAGTGAGACATTGTCTCGGACAAAAAATAAAAAGGGCTAGGGCTGTAACTCAGTGGTAAAGTGCCCTGGGTTTAATCACAGGTACCAAATAAATAAATAAGTAAATTCTAATTTGCCCAAGTTTTATTAATCTGTGCAGATTGACAACAGCCTCAGGAGGAATGGAGGAGGAGATAGGGAAGTGGGGAGGAAGAGGAGGAGATGAAGAAGAGAAGGAAAGAGGAGGAGGAGGAGGAGGAAGAGATAGAACAGATCTTTGAAACCACAGTATACTGAACAAGGGTAACAAAAGAAAAGTGAGAAATCTCTGCTATTCATTTAACTTTCCAATGCCAGCCTGCATGACACTTGGATGTACTTATTTGCAAATTATATGTAGCAATTTGACAAACTTCTTTTCAGATGAAATCCTAAAAGTGCTCTTCTTCTTCCTCCTCCTCTCCCTCTTTCCCCTTTCCCTTTTCCAACATGAAAGGCTAACCAATGGCTTAGCTGGTTAGACTTTAAAGATATCAAAAAGGAGGGCTGGGGATGTGGCTCAAGCGGTAGCGCGCTCACCTGGCATGCATGCGGCCCGGGTTCGATCCTCAGCACCATATACAAACAAAGATGTTGTGTCCGCCAAAAACTAAAAAAATAAATATTGAAAATTCTCTCTGTCTCTCTCTCTCTTTCTTTAAAAAAAGAGATCAAAAAGGAAATTGCCAGAATCTATGACATTGAAAATTGATCTCTCTGCCAGGCGATATGGTACATATACCAAATATGGTACATTCCTGTAATTCTAGTGGTTTGGGAGACTGAGGCAGGAGGATCACAAGTTCAAAGTCAGCCTCAGCAATGGTGAGGCACTAAGCAACTCAGTGAGACCCTGTCTCTTTTAAAATACAAATAGGGCTGGGGATGTGGCTCAGCGGCCTAGTGTCCCTGAGTTCAATCCCCAGTACCAAAAAAAAAAAAAGAAAGAAAGAAAGAAAGAAAAAGAAAAAAAGAAAAGAAAATTGATCCCTCAGTATCAGATTTTGGGAAGAAGAAAAAGGAGAAGGAGGCTGAGGGGAGTCTTTTTGAGGATTCTCCAACTTATTACAAGTTTAAACTGAAGGGAGGTCTTGCTGTGCAGTATATCAGTACAGCATAATATATTGAATTAATTAAACCCTGTAACCCTAACTGCCCTATATTTAATTAATTAATTTACTTTGTCTTTTTCTTTTTTGTGGTGCTATGGATGAACCCAGAGGCTTGTGCATGCTAGGCAAGCATTCTACTACTGAGCTACATCCCTGCCCTGTGATTTAAAACAAGAATATCTAACAACTCCCCCTGCCCCGCCCCTGGGGGGAACTGGGTGCTTTACTACTGCGCTACATCTCCAGTTCCTTTTGATTTTTTTTATTTTGAGAATGAGTCTTGAACTTGTGATCCTCCTGCCTCAGCCGCCTGAGTCGCTAGATTGCAGGCATGGGCCATCATGCCTGGCTCTAAAGTCTTTTGAGTAACACAGGAAGGAGAAAAGGAGGACAAGGGGAGGAACAAAGAAGAGGTAATGAGAGAGTGAGTGAAAAAAAGGAGAAGAAAGAGGGAAAGTAGGGCAGAGAGAATTGGAAAGATGCAGTGAGAAAGGGGATGGAGAGAGAGAAGGAAGGATAGAGAATGGACAGACTGACAGGAAAGAAGACCCTGTTTTGGTTAGGGGCAGCTGTTAAAGACACATGAAACAAATGAAATGAGATTAATAATAAAATAAGAAACTTAAAATTTTCGAAGAGCATCTATACAAACTTTTCTGTTAATATGAAAATCTTTTTGCAACATTGAGGATAGAATCCTGTCTTTCTCTATTCCCTCTTCCACTGAGCTACATTCCCAGCCTGAGAATTCTTATTTTTGCAATTCCTAGTTCCATATAGTGGAGACACCAAAAGTTTGGATTTGGGGGGTTGATCACCTACCTTCATATCAAAATGAATGCTCTCAGTGATGTCATATTTTTATAGAAAAACCTTAGTTTATGTTATTATTGATACAGTCTCTTGATTGCAACATCCAAACAGCGTAGTTGCTTTTATTTTCTTTTTCTATATACGTTTTTATTTTGCCTAATGATAGAAAGCTTGACTGAATTTTCTGGTTCCCAGCACACATCAGGAAAAAGTCTTAATTTAAGTACATATGAAATAACTAACTCAATTGTATGTAATTTAAGAAATAAAAATAAGAATTTTCATATTAACATTCATACTGCCCACATTACACGTTTAAAACAAATGTAATTAAAAACCTAAGAGCCCAGTGTGGTGGTGCACTCCTATAATCCCAGGAACTCCTGGGGGATAAGGCAGGAAGATCACAAGTTCAAGGCCAGCTTCAACAACTTAATGAGACCCTGTTTCAAAATAAAAAAGGCTGGATAGTGGCTCAGTGGTTGAATGCCACTGGGTTCAATCCCCAGTAGAGTACCAAAAACAAAACAAACAAACAAAACTAAGGAGAATCAAACGATGATGTCATCCTTTTGTAATTCTTAATTTCTGTGTGTTTAGAAAGGTTACATTGATATAAATGAACTAAACCTTTTAATTATTATTCTTACAGCATTTTGTGAACTTAAAATATATATATTTATATATTTTTAAATATATATATTATATATATATTAAATATATATATTTAATATATATTATATATATTATGAATTAGGTCCTGGGTTCAATCCCCAGCACCAAAAATAAATAAATAAATAAATAAATAATAGTGAGATATATATATATATATATATATATATATATATATATATATATATATATGAGTAAAAACCCAAGAGAGGTCTAGGGATGTAAATCAGTTGGTAGAGTGCCTGCTTTACATGTACAAGGCCCTGAGTCCAATCCCCAGCACCACAAACAAACAAACACACACACACAAAAAAAAAAAAAGAAAGAAAACAAGAAAAAGAAAAGCAGTTTTATACAACTCCGTTTATCCAGACTTGCTAAGATGTTGAAAGATACCAGTTCATGAAAATCAAAGGGATCAGTGGTATATGCACTTGACAAGCATGTGAAAGGCCCTGGGTTCAGTCCCTAGCATGGAAAGAATTGGGGGGGAGGGGGAGGAGGATGGCAAGGGGACAAAGGACACCTCAATTTTAATACTTAAGTTAGAGCTTTCTCAATGGTATACTCTCAAATAATTACTTACCATAGTTAGTATGCACAACCCGCTTTTAAAGGCTAATTCTTTGTTGTTTTTTATTTTGAGACATGAAATCTATAGTTTTCATGTATATATTTTAAATTCCAGTGCTAGAGGTGCAGCTCAGTGGTATAGTATTTGCCTAGGCTGTGCAAGGCCCTGGGTTTGATTTTCCGGCATCACAAAAAATTTTAAAATTTTTACAAATTCCAGGTAGTTATTTGATGTTTATAGGACTGCCCATGTTTACTTTTTGGAAACTTGACTTTCAGCTCTGAAAGGCCTTTTAACACACACACACACACACACACACACACACACACAAATTGGTAAAATTAAAAAGAAATAGAAATCTTTTTAATCATATGTTATTTATTTATTTTGTTCTGGGGAATGACCCAGGGCTTCATGCATGCAAAGCACATGCTCTCCCACTGGGCTATACTTGGAGTCCCTGTCTTTCACCTTTTTTAGTCTATGAGATAAAAGTTTTGCTTTTTTTTCTTTACTAAAGATTGAACCCCAAAGTGCTCCACCTCTGAGCTACAGCCTCAGCTCTTTATTTTTATTTTAAGACAGGGTCTCACTAAGTTGTCCAGCCTGGCCTCAAACTTGCAGTCCTCCAGCCTTAGCTTCATAAGTAGCTGGGATTATAGATGTGTATTACCTCTCCTGACAAAACTTGGCTCTTTAATATAAAATGTAAAATAATTAAAAGCCTATTTCTGTGGGTTAATCACTTGAAACAGAAACTGTGAAGTCTAAGTTGGCACCCCAGCTGTTGCATTGATTAGGTCAATCACAGTGTGCAAGAAAAGGCATCAATATTAGTTATTTTATAAGATAATTCTAAGGATCAAACAAAAATCTATGAATTAAAAGTATTTTGTAAGCTATAGGGCACTATTATTTATTTATTTATTTTTGGTTCTGGGGATTGAACCCAGGACCTAATTCATGTGAGGCAAGCACCTACCAACTGAGCTATATCTCCAGCCTTAGATTAAAATTTTAAAATAACAATTTATCTAATTTGAAACTATAGTTTATGCAAGATATCATTCCTATCACTTCACATCCAAGCAAAGGTATCACTTTGGAGCCACAGTTTTAACTGAAAGGAAGTAGAGTGGTCACCTCTGACAGATTAACAACCGGGAAGAAAATAATCTACAGTTAGAGCCATGCTGCATTAGGGGGACAGTGTAATCGCTAGGACAATCCTTAATACAAAGAAATAGAAGACGTGAGTCTGAAGAGGGGCAATATCAAAGGTACTCTTTATTAAGAGTGAAACTTTGAAATCCATCTATTTAAGATTAATCACTATTCTTTTAGTTAAGCTGTTGTCATCTCTAACTTTCTTTGAGTAGAAAATAATCTACACTTCCAACTAAGTTATTCATGGTCCAATTTGTTCTCAGAATACTATAATAGGCTTTGTGAAGATAAATTTTATAATAGGGATTTAACGTAGTGAGAAGCCAGGACACAGAGGCCTTCCAACACAAAGAGTGTATATGTGTGTCAACTGCTCAATCCCCTCCCCCTCTCCTGCCACCCTCCCTGTTCCCTCTCCCAAAAGGATATTCACCCCTACTTAAAATCTAATTTTCACAAAGGATCCAGATGAAATGGCATCTCCACAGCTTCAGAGCACGATTGGTTTAGCCACTGCAGTGTTTTTGGGGAGATTTTCAACGGAGCTGGGAAAAGGGTGAAACTTGGAGTAAATTCCACTGGAAGAAGGAAGGCTGGGGAGAAAGGGAAATATTCACAATCTTTCCTGGTGGCAGTTTTGTCTTGCTGGATGTTCACATGTGCGCACTTAGTTTGTCAGCTAGAACTCTCAAAGAGAACTCTGCTTTCCTAGCGGGGGAAAAAAGAAAACTTGCAGGTCGGAATTCTGGGGAAAAAGAAAAGGAAAAGGAATCATTGACTATTTATATGCATAAGTTTTATTTTAATAGCATTTGATATCTCAAGTACATAGTTGAAAATAATAGTTATTCAAAGACACTATTGATTTTTTTCTTGCTCTTTAGCTGTAGATGATGTCAATTTCCATACTTATATTTTTTCTGTTATTTGTATCCAAATGAAGTATATTGGTTATTTGTTTTACAAAGTAGCAAAGTACAGAGAGTACAACTTTATCTCATTCCAGATTCTTTTTTTTTTAAGGGGGGAGGGGATGTAAGAGTCCCTTATTTTCCTATTTTGATCATTTCAAGACATGCAAAACATTAGTATTTAAAATACTAGAGGGGCTGGGGTTGTGGCTCAGAGGTAGAGTGCTCACCAAGCATGCGTGAGGCACTGGGTTCGATCCTCAGCCCCACAAAAAAAGTAAAATAAAAGACATTGTGTCCACCTGTAACTAAAAAATAAATATTCTTTTTTAAAATAAAATACTAGAAACCCTTCACCTATCAATGTATTTTAATAGTTCTCTTTTATGTACTATTACACCCTGCTGAACCTATTTTGTTGCAAATCTGCCCATCTTATTTGCATATTTGTGACAAAGTATAAAAGGATACAGACTCATTCTTCATATATAAACTGTGGTTTAATAATCCTATACATCACATGGGAATTCTCAAGTGGATACACATTTTGAACTATTTTTTTTTTAAAGATTTCTTGAATTGTTTTTTAACGTGCTTTTAATGATTTCTAGCACTCACACCTCCTCACTTGCTTTCCAAACTGTTTATACTGTCCCCAATAACACTCAGTGGAAAGCTGTCATTCCTGGCTAAATCCTTACTTAGGGTGGATGCTATGCCTCCGTCAGACAGGGTCAGGGGGTCAAAATCGATTTTGGAGGCCACCTGGAGAGTCCAGGCCATGAACTGACTCAAAAAATTTATATCAGAGCTGGAATGGTCCACCTCCCAGGGTCAGATCTAGCCTGACACTCCAACCACAGGATGGGGCATGCTAGGCCAGCTCAGAGAGAGGGCAGAGTTGTTGACCCTGCTAGCTGACCTCTTCAAACTTCAGGAGAATTTTTTTGGCAGTTACCACGGTGACTGGGTACTCTAAAAGCTTATCCTGCTTACTGAATGAAGGGAAAAAAATTAGGAAACTATATGTTAAAACCTACCTTGCAGAGATGCCTACTATGGTGAAAGTTTAAAACAAAAAACAAACAAAGGAAAAGCAGGAAAGGGGGATGGATTTAAATTGCCTGTGCCTTTGATATAAATTTTCACTACAATCCTTAAAAAATGGAATGTGCAAGGTTTTTCAAACTACAAAATTCAAAATTTGGAGCTGATACTACTGTTTTTACTGCTTCTCTCTCTCCTCCCCCCTTCTTTTTTTTTTTTTTTTTTTTTTTTTTTGGCTCATTGCTGACAACCATATGAATAATGCATTAACATACTTTTTAAACAATGTATTTATTTGGAAATTCTAATATCTCTTTGCTTTTCTTTGAGAATAATCGGCTTTGAAATAAGATCCATCATATATGCTATTCTATCAGGGAAAAAATACTGTAAATAATCATTTCTGCTTCAAAACCATGCTCACTTTTTTTTTTTTTTTATCTTGAGAGAAAGGTGTCAGTTTTGCTTGACTTTAAATAATAAAATTAGGAGAAAAGCAAGAGACTATTATTGTTATATAATTTATCTTGTACCAAATGGCTTAATAAAAATAGTGTCTGTATTAAAAACAACAACCTAAAAATGTTCTCTATATAACAAAACACCCAAAGGAAAAAGATACAACATATTCCCTTTATTTTAGAGCAATGAACATTAAAGCTAAAAAAAAAAGACAGAATGTTCTTCCTTTTTAGTACCAAATGCTATCTCATCGTAAAAATCCCACAACAACAGAAACACTTACAAATTAAAACTTAATTCACAGGGAGTAAGTGTATTCACAATATAAAATCCTACTAGTTGATTTTTGGTGACAGGTTATAACATAAAATTTTTTAAAATGCTTTCTATGGGTTGCTGGAAATTAGGTAAGAATCATAATAATTTAGGAGTCTAACACTCTAATCATAATAATAGTTCCTCTAAAAATACCAGTGTACTGTACAATGACTTTTGTAAAATGAAATCATTCACTTTATTGGTATTATTTCTCTGGACTTCCCTTAATTTTCCCAACTACTTTTTAACAAGATTCAGGTCCTAGATGGCCCAGAGTGTACAAGGAGCTCCAGCAACATTCTGTTACTGTGTGTGTGTGTGTGTGTGTGCGCGCGCCCACACAAATGATCAAGTATTTGTAATGGTGAAGGGATGGTTTGTTTGCATCTTAAAAAGCAACAGTGGTCTTATTTTAAAAGATGAATTATAGAAGTGTAGAAACTGTCACTCCAAAAAAGAATGCAGAAATTATAGACATTTTTAAAACTAATCTTGAATGTCCATTTTGCTGTGACGTATTTTTATTGTTTTGTTATCACCAATCAGTTCCTGAAATGGGATAGACATAAAATTTAAGTATTTATTAATCTTAATTTTTAAATAAACCAAAATACAATTCAGGAATAATTATTTTCCCCTTGACTTCTGCTTAATACAACCACTGACGAGAGAGGTTGGAGAAATAATTTGAGACGATCTCACCATATCATTCAGTTATACATAGGTCTTTCAATTAGTGTGTTCTTCGCGTTTCAAAGTGGGCATCCAGTTCTGTGAGTCCCTGAGACTGTGGTGCTGACTCATTGTGATGATAGGACTGTCCTTCCCAGGCACTGAGCTCTTGACAAGTTTCCTTAAGGCCCAGGGGCTGGCAAAGTGTGAGGAACTACCAAAGGACAAAGAGGTCCTCTTTGGGTTTTGAAAACAGATGACAGAAGTCTGAGAATGAGGCAAGTTGGGCCAGAATCTCCTAAAACACGAGCCTTATCTTGAGTGAAACGATATTTCTAAGTTGGATCTGAAAGGAAAAAAAAAAAATTAAAGAATAAGGTCATGGTTCATTTGTACACAAGAAAGCAGTGCCAAATTTCTTAGCTTGGTTTCCTCTACTCAAATTCAGATCTCCCATACTCCAAAAAAAACAGCAAAAGTCATTTTTCAGTTTTCTATATAAATGCTTACTAAAAGGACTAGGAAATAAATAGATGTTTTATTCAGCAAGTCAGACTTGGATCTCCCTTTATAGTAAATATTCACAATTATATTACAGAACCACAGCATTTAGGAGTTAAAGGGACCTAGAGATTATCTAATATAAAAATTTTACTTTACATATGCAAAGTCTGAAGCCCAGAGGCAGGAACTGCCTTATACACATATTACTTAGAAGCCTTAGCTAGAACTAGATCCTACTTGGCATTTCTTGCCTATGGAGCCTCTTCACTAGGGTAGAGAATATTAAAAACCCACTCCAATAGACATATTCAAAGCCTTGAAAACAAAGTCAGAATAACCCTGACCATAATTCAAACTGATTTAAAAATTCATTCAATTTCTCCAAGATACAACTTGAGATGCCACGCAAGCAGAAACATCATAAAACCAGGTAGTAAAATGATAATATCATAGATGCAATCAGAAGCTTCCAAATGAAGAGGAACTTATTTATTTTTAATTGTTTTTATTAGTCATTATAGTTGGACATGATAGTGTAGTTCATTTTGACATGTTCATATATGTGCAGAATATAATGTTTCAGGAACTTATATCTTATGCTAACAAAGAAATGTTGTTAATATTATTTCTTCAGCTAATTGTTTTTATTTATTTGTTACGGCTACTAAATATTGATTGATTGATTGATTTTCTTTTAGCAGACAGAGTGTCTCTGTTGTGCCAGGTTGGTAATTTAATACCAAGAAATATGTATCTTCATGTTACTTTAACTCTGCTACCAGTGCTATGGAAGAGTCTGTCCAAATAACCATGACCTACATAAGATCACCAGTTGTAATCTTAATGCTTAACATTGTCTAATTTACTCCTAGTTAACTTGTATCTTCAGGATTAGTGGATCCTGAAAATAAAAAAAAAAAGAAGGCTATAGAGCCAGGCATGGTGGCACATGCCTATAATCCCAGTGACCCAGAGGCTAAGGCAAGAGGATTGCAAGTTCTAGGCCATCCCTGGTAATTTAGTGAGGCCCTGAGCAACTGAGGGAGACCCTGTCTCAAAATAAAAAATAAAAAAAGACGGGGGCCTGGCATGGTGGCACACACCAGTAATCCCAGCAGCTCTGGAAGCTGAGGCAGGAGGATTGGGAGTTCAAAGCCAGCCTCAGCAATGGCAAGGCACTCAACAACTCAGTGAGACCCTGTCTCTAAATACAAAATAGGGCTGGAGATATGTCTCAGTAGTTGAGTGCCCCTGAGTTCAATCCCTGGTACAAAAAAAAAAAAAAAACTGGAGATATAGCTCAGTGGTACAGTACTACAGTACCCTGGGTTCAGTCCTCAGTAGGCCGGGGGGGGGGAGGGGGGAAAGAAATAGCCTGTAGAAAATGTGCAACTAATTGCTGATACCCACTTGTCAATCACATTCAGAAGTAATATTTACTATCTGTAGAGTGTATTTTTAATGCTGTTCTAAAGTTCCCCTTCTAACTTGTTATGGCAAATGGGAAAAGATCACGATTTAATTCTGCAAATTTGCCTCTGGACCCCAAGGGAGAAGTAGGTCATGGATGAGAATTTAAAAGGAGGAAAGAACAGATAAGTATGCTGAGGTGCCAATGGCTTTCTAAGGAAGGAGACTAGTATTTAAAAAGGCAGTTATATGATTAAGAGGTGAAGGCAATAATAAGTTATCCTTAACTCCCATCTAAATTTCAAAGCAATGCTACCTCCCTTGCATAGATTCAAGTGGGTATTAGTTGACAAAGGCATTTAAGAGCTTTAACTACATGTTAAATTTTCAGAGCAGGGAATGAAACACCACTCCGAGGTCAGGTCTGAAGAACATTTGCTGGGCAGCATTCAGTCAGGGCTTAGCAACCTATGTGGAACATGTGTGTGGGTTTTCCATTTCTCAAAGCACTCTGATAGTTTCTGGACCAATGGCAGACTTCACCCACAGGAAGAAGATGTTCAGGGAAGCTTCTTGGTACAGGCGAACTCTCAGTTATACACACACCTTTTTTTTTTTTTTTTCTCTTTCGAATCAAGGATAAAAAAACAGTGAGCTGAACGGAGAGGAGGAAGTGTATGAGGAATTGTGAGATTAAAGAATGAGAATTTTAGACAGGCACAGTGGCACATGCCTGTAATCCCAGGGACTCAGAGGGCCAGCCTCAGCAACAGCAAGGTGCTAAGCAACTCAGTGAGACCCTGTCTCTAAATAAAATACAACATAGGGCTGGGGATGTGGCTCAGTGATTGAGTGCCCCTGAGTTCAATCCCTGGTATCAAAAAAAAAAAAAAAAAAAAAAAAAGAATGAGAATTTTCCCCTTGGGAGTGCCCTTGAGCTCTTCCCTAGGATTCAGCCAGGCTGTGCTCCAGGAACAGGGCCAACGAAGGAAGAGCTGGGGGCCTTGCCCACTTCTTGGCCTTTTTCTTTTTCTTTTTATTTGTTTTCCCAAGACTTTTTTCGGAGCTGTTTTCTCAATCTGGTGGACACAGAACTCCATTCTAGGTACCATCCACAGGACTCCTGTTTGAAGGGTCCAGCCTGGGGCCACCTGACTGGTGTTTGCCTGCTGCCACTTGAAAAGAGGCCCACCTTTTGGGCATCCTCCACAGGCTCTTAGAAAACTATTCAAGCCTGAAATTTTGATATTGAATTTTAACGATTATCAAAAAAGAGGGGCAAGGCACAGCAGCAGCTGCCCCAGCTGCCCAATCTAAGGGACAGCCCTGACTCTTGACCACCACAACCAACCCAACAAGAAGAGGGGAAGAGGAAGTACAAAAAGGCAAAGGTATTATTCTGAGGGCTCTGGCCCTGGGCCTTTGAGAGTCATTCCTGTCTACATCCACAAACAGGAAACAGAAAGCAAACCAAACCTAACACTTACTTAATGGCTTTAGAGCCTCAGGATCCACCTGGCCTGTGTACTGGGGTGGCTGAAGTGGGATTAAAGGGCCTTTTCCTTCTTCTGCCTGCTTGGGTCATTCCTAAATGAAAAGCAGGTCATAGGACCATGCTGTCCCAACTACCAGTTTCCTAATCCCCCAACTCTAGCGCCTGAGAGTGAAACTTCATGAAAAGTTATTGCCAGTGACAAACGCATGGTGACAAATTGTCAATATTAATGCCTTCGACATACTGGATGGCTTTCAGGCAAAAAATAAGAAATTCAAGAAGAACTGCCATGGAGTGGGCAGGGTGCAGGCCACAGCCCAGGCTGCAGTTATCCGGTGTTGCCCCACCCCTCTGACTAGGGAGTGTGTTCCACACAGGACGGCAGGCACTGTTTGACTTCTCTGGTCCTTGCTCTGGCTCTCTTTTTCCCTGTTCCTCACAAAACCTGCAGGGAAACTTCTGTCCCTGGTCTCAAACACTCTGGATTTACAGTGATATTACATAGGTTTTCTTTTTCTTCTTCTTTTTTTTTTTTTTTTTTGTTTTTTGGTCTGAAACTCTGGGTCCTTAGAATATGTTGGACTTCTGGTTACTTCTGCATGCCTGCCTGTATCCTATGATAGAGAAAATTACTAGGAATTAATATACAAGATAAAAATGATGTTTTTATCTATAGATACATTGGAAGAATGTATGAATATTAAATTAAGAACTTTTAAAGTATGAAAAAGATCTTTCAAGGTATTTTGGAGTTACTGCTTCTATAAATAGTCCCCTCTAACAAACATTCCCCCTCTCCCTCACCCCCCAGGACAGTGCCCCTTGACTTGTCTTTCATATTTTCCATTCAGTCTGTGTTCTAAATTTAGGAGTAATTTTAAACACATACATTGACCTCAATAGGCATTTATCATATAAGGTATGATTTCTAACAACAAATCCAGTTACCAATCAAAAGGCTTGAAATTAAATGACCTGTGACAGCCCTCCTGGGATTTTGATTTTACTACAAATGTTTGGGTTGAGATTTTAATTCATCTCCCTTCTCTCCAGCTTGAATGTTGATTCCTGCATTTAAATACAACACGGCACTTGAAATAAGGATCTTCTTGCTAAACTGGAGGCTTTTCTCATTTCTCAGAACTCTATAAATGAACTGCATTGTCACATAATCGATAGGAAAAACTCAGCTGTCACAGATCCTAAGCAACCCCTGGCCACAGAAATAACACGATCTGGCATTTCTGAGTTTGAAAATGTGCTGTTTGTATGACATGAGACTAAAACAACTCAGACAGCCTCAAATTTTGCAGCCTCTATGAATCGCTGAGACTGTCCTGCTGAGGACAGAGATAGGGAATCAGCTTTCCTCTGTTAGAGGTCAGGTGTTCCCTTTCTTCTTTCATATACAAGTGCAAGAGCCAACGTGTTGGGATCTGAAATTCAAAGCTATTTGTAAGCTCATCTAACTTTGTTTGCTGTCATAGAGTTTATAACAGAATTTAAAATTGGTGTTTTCTTCTCCAAACCAATGAGCAATTCAGGTCTGGATTTTGAAGTCTCAACTTGAAGTCCCAACAAGTTCAAAGCCTGTCCTTAGAAGCTCTAGATCATCTCCATTATCATGATCAGAATAGCTGTGGTATATAAATCCTTCAGTTCAAAAAATACTCAAACATATTTAATAATAAATAATACAACCCAGCCAGGCCTGGTGGCACACATCTGTAATCCCAGTGGCTCAGGAGGCTGAGACAGGAGGTTCATGAGTTCAAAGTCAGCCTCAGCAATGGCCAGGTGCTTAGCAACTCAGTGAGACCCTGTCTCTAAATAAAATACAAAATAGGGCTGGGGATGTGGCTCAGTGGTTAAGTGCCCCTGAGGTTCAATCTCTGGTACCAAATAAAGAAATAAATGGCACAACCCATAAAACTACAGCAAGTCATTTTTTCCTGCCTCAATGTCCCTGTTTTGGGTTATTCTCTCAGCCTTGTCTTTATAGTCTGTGATGCACAAATGCTACCATATCATGCAGGAGCAAGAAAATATCAGTGTCCCCATCCTTTCCATTTTATTTATGACACATTATTCTCTACTCAACTCAATAACTTGTTTACTAAAGAGATTTATGTATGTATGTATGTATGTGCTGGGGATTGAACCTAGGGGTACCTAACTACTAAGCCACATCCCCAACACTTTTCATTATTTATTTTGAGACAGAATCTCACTAAGTTGCTTGGGGCTTCACCGAGTTGCTGAGGCTGGCCCTGAACTTGTAATTTTCCTGCCTTAGTCTGTGGAGTTGCTGGGATTACAGGTATTTGTCCCCATGCCCTACAATAGAGGGCATTTTTTTAAAAAAGTGTTACCAGTTAGAACTACTCTGGAATCTATGGCACTTGACAGATTTGATTATATAATAAACATGTTAATTTGTCTTAGAAGAACCTTGCTGAGAAAGCCCCTGGCCTTGGCATTTACATACCAAGGGTAAAATATTCTGTTTCAAGATTTTACCCTGACAGAGTCAGTGTAGCAAATATTAGTTACCCTGAACCTACATGGACCTATATGAAGAAAATACATTAGGTGGGGAATCATATAGGGGTGCCATATCGTTTATAACTTCAAAGCATGGATGTATGAAAGGTGTCTTTTCTAAAAACAAAGGCTGTTGGAGCCTGTATCTTCCACATCTCCATCACTAAGATCCTTGGGCTAACAGGCTCCTATAATTAATTTAGTTGTCCTTACTGAGCCATTGTATCTTCAAGCCAGGTATTTTGCTCTTATTTAACTCTGGAAGAAAATGGGACAATTTTAGCTGTTTTTAAAATCCAACATTCCAAGTCAGCATCATTTCATAAGATCTTAGAAGCCCTCAACTCATTTAGGCTATTTCGTGGCAACTTTGCTTTAGCCCTAAACAAGTCTGTTTGCACAGCAGAGTTTATCCTTTATCATAGTTCACAGGCTTCTCCACAGCTGCAAGTTGACATTTAGAACCTGTATCATACAGGAACCCAGTCACTTGTTTCAGAAACAACTATCATTCGTGGAGGGAGCTGGGGAGAGGAAAGAAATAGGTACACAATATCCAGGCTGGGAGTAATTGAGCACTGATGTTCATCAAGGACAGATAACTGATGAAAGGAGTTCTCTTCTTGGATATTTGATCGGTGTATGAATTTGCCTTGCTTACAATTATGAGAAATAACTGAATCCCATCTCAGTCTAAGAAAAGGTAGAAGTTGCAAGAGCATCTTAACCCTTGCTACACTTACCTTCTCACCCAGTCCCCTGAGCTCACTTTCAGCTTAATTTTTTCAAACACATCTAGGTCTCCATTTATGCGTTTCAATGGCCCACAATGTTTTCCAGGAGTGTTGTACCACCAATCCCGGAGCATTTATCTCTTCTATAATGTCTGTCATTACCCAAGACACTATGAAAAGCTCATTTCCAACCCTGAAAATATGCCCTTACTTACAGAAGTCATTAGCATAACAAGCACAAAGTTCCAAGGTGTTAATTTGGTTATAGATCTGAAATCCTTCCGGTTCCATCAGATCAGTGTGGTGCTGCCCTGCTGCAACCAGGATCTGGGTCAGTGGATCCCCTACAGGAAGGAAGTTGTACTGGAGTCTTTGAGGACTCAAGACAAGGGAAAAGTTTCAAGTTTCCCTTGCCTGAGTTAGGATATTTCTTAAAAAATAAAAATCCTTCTTTTTTTTTTTTCCTTCTTTCCTTAGCCAACAAGAAAATACTTCTTAAAAGGAATTCTTCCACAGGTGTCTCTTTAGACATGGACATGTGTCAGGACTTTTCTCAGAGGCAACACAAGCACTCGTAGGCCTTTTTACTAGCTGGTGGGGCTTGGGAAATTCGACCTCTGTCTGCCCTGCCAGTTCTTGGAGGGGCAGATTAGCTTCAACTGGGCTGAGGCAGGGGTGGTGGTGATGCTAGGGGTCAGTAAGGTTGAGATGTATTCAGATGGTAATTTACACCTGAAAAGACAGAATGTAGTCACTCTTGGGGGTGGGGGGGAGGTGACTTGAGTTTCTTATGAATACCAGCCAGGAGTACTTCCTTGAGAAAGATAAATTGAAATGGAGGGGGACTAGAGTATAAAAGTTTGAGGAACAGAAAGAAAAGAGGGAGCAGAGACAGCTTTTTTTTTTTTTTTTTTTCAGAGACAGCTTTGATGAGTAAAAAGAAATGAATTTTTAGCCAACAGTTGTGAATCTATTTTCAACTTTTCCTTTTCAGTTTTCAGATATAATAGAGAGGTGGTAATTTCTACTTTACTAAACATTTGGAGATTGTGTATGGAAGTTTGAAAAAATGGATGTAGAAATAAGGATAAAGAAGTAGCCTAATTTTTCTGCCATTTGGAAGGATCTCCTTGTTTCACATAGTCTTTCTGCTTAATGATTGCTACCTACCTTGCTTTGTAGAATACCAAAGTACCCTATGAGTAACTAACGGAAAAAAAAAAAAAAAAAAAAAAAAAAACAACTTATACATTCCAACACTGCCTTCAACCTCAAATGACAGTAAAAGGTTCATTCAGACCCTAGGACCACACTGAGGCATTAATTAGGCTGATGAAATCCATCGAAATGTATGGATTCAGCATAATCAAGTTTCTACCGCAGACTATCGTTAAGGAATACGTGAGCAGCTGGGAGAATAGAAAGTACTGTTAGAGTTAAGTCATGCATGTAATTGAGTATATTTAACATAACCATTTTAATGATCAGTGATTAAAAGTGCATCTTACTTAAATGGTATATCCTCTGCAATTTGTTCATATCAACTCGATAATGTTCTCAAAAGGAAAAAGTAGGGATACAAATTTCTAAACAAGATCTTTTTTGAATTTGGAGGGAAAAAAAGGCAGAAATGTGAACTGGAAAGAAAAATACGGCTTTTGCAGGCAAACAGCTACACAAGTATTATGTGAATTAATGACTGTTTGGGGTACCGTCTGTGCTCACCTCATATACAGTATTAGGAATATATAAGTGATTTTTTTTTCATCCCTCAGGACAAAATGCATTTTTCCTTCAAGATGCTTTCTCTCACAAGATTTTTTTTTTTTTTTAAGGTGAGGTGGGGATGGGGTGGGGGGCGCTGTCCCAATGTTGCTCATTTTAAGAGCTTCACTTAAGAACCCGACAAGTATATACATTTCCAGTTTTTCCAACCTGTTGGACTGGCTTATCTTAGTAGAACTCACCTCCATGAAGATAACACGGGGAAGAAAGGAGGGAATCTCAAAGGGAGACATGTACCCAGATCTGATGGTCCAGAAGCACAAACAGTTCAGAAACCTGCAAAGGGGAAATTAGCTGTTCAAATCATGAGGGCCTGAACCAAAAGCCCACGCGCTTAGAGGGAGACTCTGCTCCGCTCTATTCACTCCGACCTGGCCAGATAAATGGAGTCATTGTGGAGCCATGCACAAGCCAACCCCACTGCTTTTGTTGTATTTTCTCAGCTTTTGTGCTCAAAACACGCAAATCACCAATTACTTTGCCCAGGAAAGAATCGAGAAAAGAGAGGTGGATCTAGATCTACAGCTAGAAGTGTAGAAATCGTAGGATATCCGCCCATCTATGCAAGCACTATTAAAAACTAGAGTTCTGAAGGGATGCCCAACTCCCCAAAGTTACTTCACAGATCTCTTTTTATTTGTTCACCCCTGCCCCCATCCCCATAGAGAGACAAATCTATTCTCCCACTGAAAATAGGGTTGAGCAGTGGAACATATTGAATGTCTGGGAGTTGCACTGAGAATTTTACAAACTTAAGAGAAAGAGGATGGCACAAGCATGGAAAGGTCTGTTGGCACATATGTTCTGCCTGCTGCAAATAAAACAAAAATGTTTTCAGGGGAAATTCATTTGAAGGCTTTCTTCCACCTAGTGACATGCCTTCTTTGGCTTGGAGGGACAGATCTTGGGAAATCAGGTCTTTCAAGGAGCACTCCCACCCCCAATGTATAATCTATAAATATAGTGGAAAAGCCATGCCAGGGGTAGTCAGTGCAAGAGAATCTGGAGCCTTGAAAGCATCTTTTTCTTCTGGCTATGGTGGCACTTAAATGATAATGCAGGCAATGGAGCTGGGAGATTTATATCTTTTGGAAAGTAGGGCGAGCCAGATGGTAATAGCGTCATTAACACACAAACTTGGGATGTGCAAGTGAAGCTTGAAATTGGGAAAGAGATCAGGAGAACAAAGGGGGCTGCTGTTGAAAGGCTACCCCTCTTCTGCTGGCCAAAGCTAAGAGCCCCTTGGTACTGAGGTCTGCTCCTGCCCAGAGCTGGATAATAAACGACAGCTTTCCCCCTCCCCTGTTGTGACTTAGAAAGCACCGAAGAAAACTTTTGCAATAGGCAAATTCGGCCCTTATTTATGTGTAACCCTTTGTAGTCTGAAGTGGCAGGAATGGGCCTTAATTCAAATGCATTCCACCCCCACCCCCACCCTAGTTTGATAAGCCCTTGCAATTGTTGACATTTATTTTATGCAATCAAAGTGCCGCTTGTTTTACGTTTCAGACAAAAGTTCATTTTCCTCCCCTTGTATAAATACTCTAAGTAAATATTAAAGGTTGAACAGCACTACCTTTTTCATTTTGGTGATGGAGGTTGGTGAAGGGTGTTGAGGTGTAAAACTCCAGGGTTTTACTTTGGAAAACTTTAACATTTAAGTTAAATTCTCACTGAATGTATAGAAAACAAAGTATTACAGCAAGATTACCGACAGTATTAATAATAATAATAATAATGTGTGTTTATACTGAACTCCCATCCAATCATGCATAAATGAAACACAGTTTGGAACAAAAAAACCAAGGAGATTATAACTTTTGTTCTTTGTTCTTTTTATTAATGCAATGCACATACATACATTACATTATTAAAAAGAATAAAGTTATTAACACACGTGGTGTATGTGTGTGTCTGTGTGTGTGTATGTGTGTGTGTGTGTGCGTGTGTGTGTGTGCAAGTATATTTGGCTTCTGAGACGACCGTAAAGGCAAAGGTAAGTCATTAAGTATTGACTGGCTTGAGTGAAGCCTGTTAGCGACTAAAAGTTGACGAGGTCTAAACTAAAATCGAACGTTTTTCTTTTTCTTCTGGAAAAAAAAAAAAAAAAAAAAAAAACTGGAGCTCTTTAAAAGCCCAGAGGACTTACCCTCAAGGCATTATTCAGAGAAAAACTGAGACTGGCCGTTCGTCACAGGCAATTGTAAAGGGTTTCAAAGGGCCGATCAAACGATCGCCAGAGTAATCTACATTCAAGTCCGGATGATGGTGTTACGGCACACACCTGCGGGGTGTTTGCTGTCCGTGCCCCTCGCCGAGCTACAAATCATCATTAAAGCGAGCTGCTTAAGCTTCTTCCCAGCTTCTAGACAAGAGTTACTTCGGACAGTTCACTTTGATATTGCTTCAGCTCGCAATTGACAAGCAAGCTATTTTGGAGCTCAAACTGGAGCCCATATCCTTATATGCGCCGTGAGGTAACCTGGGTGGCGAGCGCAGGGGACGGTGAGCAATTGTGAAGGTCTGTTTCTTTCGCCAATTTCCTGAGCAGAATCGCCACCAAAAAAAAAAAAAAAAAAGGTATGGGAAACCTGGTTAGAAGCAGCTGAAACCCGCCTTTAGTTTCCTACTGAGGGCTCGCCCAAAACTTCTTCACTGTCTTTGACAATTTTGACGCGCCCAGTCTTTAGACGCAATCTCACAACCTCAATTCACCTCCTTCACTCTCCTACGTGCCCACGGTCGGGCCAGTACCCACCTTTGGGCCAGCACCCTCCCTCCAGTTCAAGACTGCACTCGTCTCCAGGACCGGTATCAAGTTTGAAACTTTCACTTTTGATTCTTTGGTTTGAGATCATTCCTCCCCTAGAAAGAGGTTGACCCTGCCCTCACTGCTTTCACCTTGGGGGTGGGGTGGGGGGGGGTCCAGAGTTAGGTAGCAAGAAAGCGAAGTGAGGGGTCGGACAGCTGGGAGCGAGGAAGGGCACGGGTGTATGTGTGGGGGGCAACGTCAGTTGCTGTCTGCTGTCTGCCTTGGGTGTCTGCAAACCCTCCGCAATCCGTGTGCGACCCGTTTTGGGGGGATGGGGGTGGGGATTAACCGGCTGCCGGTGATGCCAAGATCAACACTCGGAGCGAATGTATCAATAGACCAATTTTCTGCTCCTACCGCGAGGTTTTTTTGTTTCAATCCAAAGTAGAGGTGTCTGCGCTGCGCAAGACGCAGCAGTACGGTAGCGTCTGGAAAAAGGGGGGCGCTAGATGCCGGAGACGCAAGTATGGAAATTAACTCATTAGGAAGGGGTGTGG